>NC_053134.1:19604628-19904628 GCF_010015445.1 Perca fluviatilis | reverse complement strand
TGGATGTACTGGGTTTGAATGAGGCTGTGCTGGATGTATAACTGGATGTACTGGGTTTGAATGAGGCTGTGCTGGATGTATAACTGGATGTACTGGGTTTGAATGAGGCTGTGCTGGATGTATAACTGGATGTACTGGGTTGGTATGAGGGTGTGCTGGGTTGAACCAATGTGCTGGGTTGATAAACTGATATACTGGGTTGGGCAGCTGGTCTGATTGGTTGGGGAGCTGGCCTCGGTACCGGTACTGGTTTGGGTGGCAGTACTGGTTTGGGTGCGGGTACTGGTCTCAGTGCCGGTACTGACGCAGTACCAAATAAGTCGACGGGCGGTTGCGTGGACTTGTACTGCAGCAGGTACTCGGGGTAGATCTGGTGCTTCTCAAACACGACAAAGATGGAAGGGGATATAACATCGTCGACACAGCTGTCATAGAAGTTTACGTCTCCGCCGTCCTTAGAAGGAGGTCGGACGTAGTCGGAGGACCCTCTGGTGTAATCTCCCACCAGCACCCGTGAGATGAACAAGGACTTGACATCAGAGTCACCGGTGTAGCTGTGGGAGTATTTTGCATCCCGGGCAAAGTAACTACCTGGGTTTGGACACAGAGATGTCTGGATTATTGTAAAATCTGTTATTTGGTCTATAAAATGTCAGAATGTAGCCAAAAAATAAACAAACATATTATTACTATTATCACTTACTATCACATACAACAAAGAAAAGCAAAAATCCACAAAATCATGAATCTGAAACTAGTGAATGTTTGGCATATTTGCTTGATAACTGACTTAAACAATTGATCCACAATCAAAACAGTTTTTTACTGATTTTCTCCTGTCAATCAACTTATCAATTAACTAATTGTTTCAGTTTCTGTTTTAAATTTTTTTTTTTGTCATTTTAAGCCCTACATAGAAGATTGCTATCCATTGTAATCCATTGTCTTTGGAGGAGCTGTGACCCCTCTGAACCACAGTAAACTATTCTAAAGCAATACTGATGGACAGTTTAAACACCAGATTGGGGTAAAAAGGAAATTTGGGGAGAACTGTCCCTTTACATTTGTGTGCGCATTGAGGGTGATGTTAAGATTTTAGGATTGGTATAAGATACCGTCCCATCCTCTAGGATTTATTACCAAGTAAGTAACACTTCCAAGGAATTTGCCTTGGTGGTTGGTACATACATAAACAGAGTAAACAGTAATACTAAATAAGGAATAAGTACAAAAACAAAGGTGTACAACATAATCAGTAAACATCTTAGAATGAAAGTTTCTTCAACTCACCTTTGCCATAAACGGTTCCATGAGTTCCACAGATTCTCCAGTCAAAGTTGGTTTTGCAGATGACATCTACGTATTTAGAGTCAGTGCCATGAAAAAGCTTTTTTTCAGTCACATAGGGTGCCTTGGTGTTGATCTTCATCTGCTTTTTCTGCCTTTATTTAGGAACAATTTATCAGAAACTTTAAATCAGTTCGATACATTTAGCAATGCGTGCTAATGTGAATGAGACTATAATACATACTACGTACGTACAAGTTAGTCTGGCTATCACCAGACCAAGCTCAATCTTTTAACATTGAACATTAGTCTGGGGATTAGTCTGCTCTGTATTTTCTCTGCACAAGAGGCGTGATCAACGGGCTTTATAAAAGTTACATACTCTCGCTTTAACAACCAGAGAGTGATGGTTATCTAAGCAGATACAATAACAACCCAGATAAGAAGCCATTTAAACACACGACCACTGGGATGGATAATACCGTAAGTTTGCGAGACAAAGCACATGAAAATCACCTACGTACCACTGAAAGACTTCCCAAAGAGCTTTGTTCTGAATCCTCTCAATTTGGACAATGTCAAAACCTCTCATGGTTTTACAGAAAAGAGTTTCAATCTCCTTAAATTCATCCGAGGAGCGCTGCAGGGGGACTCGCTGGAAAACACAAAGAGAAAAGAAATTGTTGTTACCCAGGCTACATTTTTTAATTCTGTCCAAAAAAAATCTTTTTCAGGTACAACTATTACAATAACAGATTTTTTTGGCCACTTTGGGACAGCGGAAACAAATTGTGAGCCTAATAGTTAATTGTCAAGCAAACTTTTGAAATGTTGCAAAAAAGAAAATTTTGTTTCCATCAACTGCTTTGGAGTTAATAAAGTCGCCTTGGCCATAGAGCAAGTTTTAAATGTTCTTTCATGTCAGCTAGTCAATATATAAATTTATTTATTTGTTCGCATACTAATTTATCTATCATCTGTTTGTTTTTTTATTCATCTCTTCACCCTGTCCGTTACCAAGGACTCTCCTGTCTGTAATTGGCTGTCTAACGTTAGGAACTGGTATCAAAGTCATAGTATTGGTACTGGTATCGAAAATCTTTGAACAATACCCAGCGCTACCTTCAAGGCAGTAGTTCATTTCCACTTCAGAATTAAGTTGGTTTTACTTGAAAGGTTTGGTTATTGTCAAAAAACAAACAAAAGAACAACAACCAAAGCCAACAGTGTTAGTCAGTCTCGCAATACTTTCTGACTTTGCTACCCTATCCGGGCCTTGTCAGGGTTAATTAGTGGAAGTTTTTCCCTTATTAATAAAAAAGCAAAGGGTGGCTACTTTGAAGAATCTAGAATATAAGACATGCTTTCAGTTATTTCACACTTTTTTGTTAAGTACATAATTCCATATGTGTTCATTCATAGTTTTGATGCCTTCAGTGAGAATCTACAATGTAAATAGTCATGAAAATAAAAAGGAAACGCATTGAATGAGAAGGTGTGTCCAAACTTTTGGCCTGTACTGTATATATATATATATAGTTCTATCTTTAAAAAAAAAAAAAAAAAGCTGGTCACTTTTATCAAACGTTACTTAATATGACTGGATATATGATTCACGATGTTGTAGGGAATGATAATTTTCTAAACAAATATTAGGGTGTGTTTTTTTGCGAGGAACTGTACCAAACAAATAATTTTTCTTAAGTCTATAGAATACAATTTGGCCGGGACATCTCCACAATACTTAATTCGGAATATTGCACTAGTCCATAATGCCATTACGATAAAATTCCAATTAATAGTTTAGCCCCAGAATATACCTTTGGCCTTTTGCAAAGAAATTGGCTGTGGTTTTCCAAAATAACATTTTTATTTTCTTGTAAGTACAGGAAAGAACCTTTGCTGATTGCCAAAACAACACAATTTATGCTCTATACAGTATGATCTTATTTGTTTGTTAACAACACCACATTGAATTTTTTCCCCCTTTTGTCAGAAAATATGACCCAGTAGACAAATAAACAAATATGCACATCGTGAAAATTATTACGTGGATTTGGCTACTTCTAGCAGTTAGCTAGTCTTGTTTTCTAAAATATGTAATTGCATGTACAAAACCCCAATTCCAATGAAGTTGGGACATTGTGTGAAACGTAAATAAAAACAGAATGATTTGCAAATCCTTTGCAACCTATATTCAATTGAATACACTACAAAGACAAGATATTTAATGTTCAAACTGATAAACATTTTATTGTTTTTTTTGCAAATATTCAAGATTTTAAAGTTGAGGAATGCTCAAAAAACACCTGTTTGGAACATTGCACAGGTGAACAGGTTAATTGGTCATGATTGGGTCTAAAAGGAGCATCCCAAAAGGCTCAGTCACTAACAAGCAAAGATGGGGCAAGGTTGACCACTTTGTGAACAACTGCGTAAGCAAATAGTCCAACAGTTTCAGAATGTTTCTCAACATACAATTGCAAGGTATTTAGGGATTTCATCATCTACAGTCCATAACATCATCAAAAGATTCAGAGAATCTGGAGAAATCTCTGTACGTAAGCGGCAAGACCGAAAACCAACATTGAACGCAGTGCCTCAGGCGGCACTGCATTAAAAACAGACATCATTATTTAAAAGGATATTACCACGTGGGCTCAGGGACACTTCAGAAAACCATTGGCAATTAACACAGTTCGTCGCTACATCTACAAGTCCAAGTTAAAACTCTAGCATGCAAAGCCAAAGCCATATATCAACAACACCCAGAAACACCACCGGCTTCTCTGGGCCCGAGCTCATCTGAGATGGACTGCTGTGGTCTGACCAGTCCACATTTCAAATAGTTTTTGGAAATCATGGACGTCATGTCCTCCGGGCCAAAGAGGAAAAGGACCATCCAGATTGTTATCAGCGCAAAGTTCAAATGCCAGCATCTGTGATGGTATGGGGCTGTGTTAGGGCCCATGGCATGGGTAACTTGCAAATATGTGAAGGCACCATTAATGCTGAAAGGTACATACAGGTTTTGGAGCAACATATGCTGTACATTCTGCACGTTACAACAGCGTGGCTTCGTAGTAAAAGAGTGCAGGTACTAGAACGGCCTGCCTGCAGTCCAGGTGTGCTGTTTTCACAATACCTTGTATCCTGTTTGAGGAATCTGTGTCTTGTCCCAGTGGTCGGGTACATCAGTCAAATTTAGTTGACCAGGAGGCCTTCTGTGGTCAGAAAGCAAAGTAGGATTAGTTTTATCGTGAAGTGGTTTAATTAAATGTTTCTTAAAAAGGTGGACAACATCAGCGAGACCAACAGTATATTTGGGATTTCGTACCTCGCTTTCTTTGTTTTGACATCAGCTGCGGAGACAAACAGCGGCCGTCTTTTCACGAGCCTCTTGGTGCCATACTCCTTGTTTGTCTGTATCATGTCTGAGGAAAAGAGAAGATTATAACTGCTTGAATATTTTAAAATGCACAAAACAGTGAACACAGAGATCCATTGCCTAAAATCTGTTTACCCTGGAAACTGAGCGAGTATAACTGTGAACCAGCGGTGAACTCCACCACATCTTTGTCATTGTCCAGAAACTTCTGCTCCAGTGTAGGACTGTCTACGTCTGCTACTTTGCGTCCACCAGCCTGCGACACAAGATACATCTGTTTTTACCTCAAAATATGACCAATCAGGAGCCAGTTAGTGTGGTATGCAAAAAGAGAATTACCGTTGCTGTTAAGAAGGGCTCAACTTTGAAGGTTGGAAAATTAAATGCCTTTCTTTCTTAGAGACCTGCTTGATGAGGTGGTGTCGGTACGCTTTTAATCGAACTCTGGAGCGGTTCGTTTGTGGCGAGAACGTGCTTTGACCTCGAACTGCACCAACTATAAATACTCCTAAAGTCTGAGCTAAAGTCTCCTGTAGTCAGGTGTGTTTTGCAATCTGCGATGCGATAGAACATGCAAACTGTAGCAACTTGCAAGTTGTTCTCACAGAAATAGACAGCAGTCAAGCTAACCGTCTGTCACTCACATTTCCATGGTCAAACCAGCCGCCGCTGAAGTGGGAGACAGAACAAAGTCTCAGGGACCAGAGCAGACGTAGTAACGTCACTCACAAAACAATGTCTGATGATTTAAATGAAATGAGCTGGTGTGACCACGGAGATGGAAGAAATATGCTCTAGTCAACACAGGACCTTCTTCCTGTATTTACTTTCTTGCTCCCGCCCCAGATACATCTGACTAGGCCTGGGCTATATGGAGAAAATCAGATATGACGATATTCTAGACCAAATACCTCAATGTGGATGTTGGGACAATATTGTAGGGTTGAGAATGGGTGCTTTTACAAAATAGTTTACCAATGAGATTTTAGATAAATAATCAGCAATAATGTGGAGATATTGACTAAGTGGTTAAAGGCAAATAATAGAACAGCTAGAACAGTCTGGTAAGTTCAGAAAATGACATCGCTTTACAGTAATGCAGCCTAAAAAAAAGACAACACTTATGCCATATTACGATATAACGATATCCAAAATCGAAGACGAACGGTCTTGCGTTATTTGTAACGACACATTTTGGTACGCTTGGATTTTTCCAGGTACGAAACAAAACCGAACCAAGGGGAAAACGCTCAAAGTTTACAAACTCATCAACTGATTAGGACCAACGCAAACAAACTATAGGTGTGAAAACGCCCTTAATTCAACAGTCCAATATGAGCATGGCAAATTCAAATGTATGCAATCCGGCTACAATCTCGCTGCTGCTCATCTCTCTCCTTAGGGATGCTGCAAATAATTAACCGAAATAATTGTGATTATATTTTTTTCCATAATCGAGCAGCCCTAAAAAATTCCATTTCAGACCAAAGTTAGAACAGCCGCACTTCTTTCTGATCTTGTGCAAAATTTAATAGAGTAAGTTTGCTGCAGTGAACAGTTGTCACTGCAGTAGCATTTAGGGTTGTGGTACGCCTGTAAAATCACTGGAATAAAGGTAAAGTGGCCAATTTTAGCCCAAATCAGCTCCAATAGCTTGGCCTGCAGAGGCAAGTTGTCAGTTTGCATATCTTCAATAAAACTATTGCCTACTGCTGCTACTTTTTCATGCTGCTCTACTGTTTGCCAACTCGCACTGTTATCTATGAGAAACTGTTTCAATGTTAATAAGGTTTTTAATGACGTAGTGTTACTGGAGAGTAATGACTTCGGACTTTGATCAGCCGTATAAAGGTCAGATAATACAGTATATACCTTGATTCGCTGCAACATTATGTTGCAGATTGGGGAGACTGGGACATCTCAATTTCAGAATATATACCATATCGCAATACATAAATAATCCATTGTTTCTATAAAAAATATTGAAGAGAGCAGCTTTCACAGGACACAGGAAAGGCAGAACTCCAGTTACTCACAGCTGAAGCGTACATGTTCCAATTTCCGAACTCATCCTCCCAGTACCAAACCCACTCCGTGGTGTGGATGAAGGTTGGCTCAAGCAAAGAGTTTGTGGTAGAGAGTCGTCGGACTTTGTTCGATCCACGGGTCATTGTGTCAAAATGCACAGGTGGGGTGCTGTAGGGGTGCTGACTAAAGAAAGCAGAATAGATAACTATTAATCCATACAATTCATGTTGACAGTAAATAATGTACTACATTTTACCAATACATTAGTTTTCTAAAAACATTAGATCAATACTGGGAGTTCCTCTTCTGCTAAGCCTCTGTTGGCTGTAGCATATTTACCGTACAGACAATGACTCCTACTTTCCAGAGGGCACGTCTGCGCTGCGTCCTGGAGGCACCGCAACCGCCGCGAGCAATCGCGGCCGTTCAAGTAAATGCTTAATATTCCACCACCGTGAAGCGGCTCTCCGCTCTGCTAAAGATATGCACCAGGTCTATTTTTACGCGAGCCACGGGCCGTTGGGACAGCCTGGCAGGAAGTGAAACAGTTCAAGCATCCAGTCAATTTACCAAAAGACACCCCCCAATATCATATATGTCTCCTCTACAACACCACGGACTATGAGAGATTCAACTTGGAGGTGGAAAAATATAATAAGATACCACAGATCCTTTTCATAAGGACAACACCAGAAAAGAGAAGGCATGATGAAGTTTAATTGCAGGAGTGCTTGGAGTGGAAGGTAGATACTAGCTAAATAAACACGCGATTGTTCTGTAAAGTACTTCTAGATAAAATCTGAAAGTTGGGCAGCAAGACGCTTTTGAGAGGCTCCCAGAGTGGCAGGGTGCGTGGCGGCAAAAAAGTGAATAAGTGTATTTCTCAAAATCATTTTTGACAAAAACAGTAATTTTCTCTCTCGGAACACGGGCTTTGCTGGTCTACTGCAGCCTCGATTGGTTAGTTAGTTTGTTTGTGTTATTGTGTGACTGGTGAATCCGGGCAAACCCTTTAAAACACCAAAGTCACACAAACACAAACTAACTAACTGATGGAGGCAGTGGTAGATCAGCAACTCCTGTGTTCTGCAAGGTAAAATTACTGGTTTTGGCAAAGGAGTCTGGTGGCTTTGAAGATGTCATAAAGGGCTGTCTGAGGGTAAGGTAAAGCCATAAAAATATTCTAAATATAGCATACACTGAAACTGAAATTAATTTTTTTAGGTTGGCCTTTTTTTAGGCGTCTAAAATAAATTTTGTTGCAACACGGGTTGCCTCGACCACAGCAGTACATTGCTTAGCTTCTGTTCGGGTACCTCTGCTTGCTTCGCCAAACTGGGGGCATGCTGACCACCATCTACTGAAGGTAATACACTGACTATGGAGAAGTACCTCATACAACCACACTTCAAAAAATCCAAACTTTAGGCTTTCCAGGCTTTTTGTCATTAAATAGAATTGGTTGTTTCAGTATACATCTTAAGGTTGTATTTAAGAATTAGATCTTCCCAGACCTACGATCTCATTGAATGTCAGTAGAGAGTACCTGTATGTGTTTTTAGGGTCACAGTAGTCCTTCTCAATCGCCTCATTTTCATTATCAGTCAAGGCGGTCCATTGATCGTCCTCTCTGACCTCCCATCTGTACGGCATCTTGTCGTGAGCTTTAAAACACCGCTCTGAGAAAAGACATCGTCATAGAAACTAGATTGATGATGATGACGTGAAATGCTCTAAATTCTATATTACAAAATAAGTGTAATTATTACTGTTTTGCATGATGATCTATGATGTATCATTGATTACTTACCCTCATGTATACAGTGTCCTTTGATGAAGAACATGCATATCTCAGTTTTATCTGAAGGAAACAAACAAAAAGGGTACGGTGAAGTGCTGGTGTGCCTTTTTTTTTTCTTTTACAATTTAGAGTTCTTTCAGAAAAGCTTTTGCAGCTGGCGTAGTTTACCTCTAGCAGGCCTTTGCCTTTGCCTCCTGTTCGGCCCATCATCGGTGTTTGAATCGCCGATGACCGCACCGGGGTTGTCATTAGTGGAACTGGTTGATGGTCTGCCTGTGTTCCTGCCATTCTTTCTGATAGCTGTTGAAGTTTTATTCAGATTTTCTTTTTTGTTCTGACCATCGACGCTGCTCGCATCGGTGCTGCTGGCAGCAACGGAGATGTCACTGTCGGAAGAGTTTAGCCAATCGTTCATTCCATCGTCGCTGTACGGAACCAAGGCGTTGATTTCAGCAAGGATGTCATCAGTGGAAGAGGTTTGTTGCGCCGGTTGACTGTTGCCTGGGTTTCCTCTATTTCCTCTATTGCCCCTGTTGCCCCTGTTGCCTCTGTTGCCTCTGTTGCCTCTATTTCCCCTGTTGCCTCTGTTGACACCTCTCCCTCTGTTCGCGTCAGTGTTTCTGTCAGCGTACTTCAAAGCCAATATGTTTGCATAAACAGACTTCAAGGAATGAGTGAGGTCTTCAGGCACACCTTTCTCCTGGAGGCTCTTGTATGGCTGTGGAGCATTAAAATCATGAGCCTTGGAGCAGCTGCAGTCGCGGTTCAGGAACCTCTCACAGATATGCAGTCTCTTGCAGGCAAAGCCCTCCTGACACAGACCGAACTCCCCACCACCATTGTTGTAATTATGACATATCTGGTATAGGGAGAAAAGGTGGTTACAACCAAACAAAGCAAAAAGCAAGGAAAACAACAAACAGAAAATTGCTGTTGTGATATTGACATTTCATTTTTCAGTGACCAACTCCTTTAAGATGATAAATACAGATGTTATCCAGCTACTGTTAATCCAAGTGTTGATGAAGTCAACAACACTTCTGTTACTCTAAAAGGACTCTAGGGTTTCTTGTAGGGCTGTCAAACGATAAATTTTTTTAACCGCGATTAATCGCTGAATTTCTATAGTTACCGCGATTAATCGCATGTTTTATCACATGATTAAAATTCTATTATTTTGCATTTCAGAACTGTTTTTAAGTACATATTAATAATTGAAAGCTATTCTTACCAGTGTATCTTGATAAGGAATAAAATGAATGCAAAGAAAGTTACTTTATGAACTTAACTTTAAGATTTGTATTAGTTTATTATTTATTTACTGTAAACAAAAGAAGAAAAAAGAAAAAAAAAAGAAGGGTACTAAACAAGAGTCAGGAACTTGTTTATTGTTAAGGCCACGGTCAACATTAAAGATTTAATAATAATAATAGTAATAACTATAACAATAATTTATTTCACCAGTAAATTGCTGTTGAACAACAAAAACAACCACCAGATGGGAAAATGATTTTACAATTACTTTGAATGCACCACAAGGCTACCTGTTTAAGTCTGTGTTGTTTAATTCCGACAACGGCAGCTGCTGCGCTGCAGAGCAGACTGTTAGGTCCCGATTTTGGAATACTCTACATGAAATACAGTCACACTTTAAACTGTTTAACGTTAGCTGTCAGCATTTTAACCCCGTTTAATCCAGCTGCTAGCTAAAGGTAGGCTAACGTTACCTGCTGTCAGGCGTAGTGTAAAGTCAGGCACCGAAATGAGGAACAAAAATTTTCGTTCTTATTCGGTCCCGTTTAGGTCGGCACGTTTCGGTACCCAAACCTACTATATATATATATATACACACACACACACACACACACACACACACACACACACACACACACACACACTGAGGCAGCAGTTTTTAGCTCAGATTTACTGATCTACAACAATCTGATTTGAAAAACCACTCTGGATGAATCTTGTGTATGTAGTGAAACTTACCTCAGGCAGAAGCCAGTTGTCGCTCTGCAGCAGCAGTGTGCACAGCTCGGCCCGGCTCAGACTCTCCAGCTCATGCGCTTGCAGTAACCCCGCATTGTGATCACAGTCCAGCTCATGGGAGAATCTGCATCCTGTCCTGTCATCCATGAACATAATACACACAGTTCAGTCATGAGTATAATTTTTAATATACAGATGCTCTGTAAAACCGCAAAGCCCTGCTGCGATGTTCATACGCACAGAGTAGTCAGGATCCGGTATAGGAGACTGCACTACTCAGTATGACACGATGTGCCCTGCTATGACATGAACTACAACGACTACCTTCGAAGTCACTGTTCCATTATCTTTAATGTGACTATTATCGCCACTGTTCATCACACCCCCAACCGGCCCCGTCAGACACCGCCTACCAAGAGTCTGCTGAGGTTTCTTCCTAAAAGGGAGTTTTTCCTCGCCACTGTCGCAACAGCCACTGCTAATGCTTGCTCTTGAGGGAATTACTGTAATTGTTGGGACTTTGGAAATTATAGTGTGGTCTAGACCTACTCTATCTGTAAAGTGTCTCGAGATAACTCTTGTTATGATTTGATACTATAAATAAAATTGAATTGAATTAAAAGAACACATTCCTCCATTATGTTTTGTAAGTACAAATTATCTAAATATTACTGAAATCATATAAAGGTTTCTTATGCGTTCCTATGTTGGTTGAAAAGTCTGACATCTGCAAATAGTATTGCTGTTTTAAAAGTAAATGATATACAGAGTAGGCCTGTCGCGATAGTCAATAAATCGAGTTATCGCATGATAAGAAAAAATGAGCTCGATACTTTTTCTGGCCGCGATAATTTCCGTTTGCATGCTTGTTTATTTTCCTCGTTTCTCCCTCTCTCTCTCTACCAAAGAGACTGGAGGACCACTCTCGGTTCCTTAGCGTAACGAGGAGTGAACCCTCTTGTCAGGCGCATGGTCTTTGTGTGGGCGGTAGGCTAGGCTACTCCAGGCGGAGAGAGCGACAGAGTTGGAGCAGGGTTTCCTGCAGCACTTTGCAGTTAAGGCGCGGGCGGCAAAAAGAAAGTATATGAGCGATATCCACCGTGTTTACTCGGCGTCCCCGTTTTCTCTCATCCCAAACCACACAGCTGACAACCTGCAGGTGGAGACTGTGGAGACGGGCTCGGACAGACCACGCACGCTGTGGACTCTTCAGTCTCGCAAGCGGTTTCAGGAAAGTGGCTCCATGTGTCCGACAATGCACCGAACATTAACGGTACTAGCCTACAGCTGTCCGCGCACACGGAGTGTGGAAAGTGTGTGTGTGTGTGTGTGTGTGTGTGTCGTGCCGGCCCACGCAAGCTCCCGACCTGCAGAGGAGTAGAAGCCGCACCCTCGGCCAAAATACTGCAGTCAAGCCAGCCTCCACTTCAAAATGAGCGGCGTCAAACTAGCCACCCCTATATTTGCGTAGAAGACACTTACTTGCTATTACGGTGAGACCTCGCAAACTAAAAACAGGGAATTTTCCGCCGACGGCAATTTCCCATTCATTTATTCTGTCTGCCTGCCTGTCTGTCTGTCAGAAAGAGAGAAAGAAAGATTTTAGCACACCTCACAACCTGTCATTGCATGATATGCTGAATTCCAAAATAAGAGCCCCCCCAAAACTCATACATACGCTGTTTTGTCTACACATTCAGAAAATTATAAAAATAAAAGTCCTAGCTTCCACAGACCAATTTCACCTCAGATGGAGAGGACACCTTCTCAAGGTGTGATCTACAATGTTTCAGGACATTCTGATTTTGTTTTACAAAATAAGAGCCCCCCAAAACTCATATATACGCTGTTTTGTCTACACATTCAGAAAATCATAAAAATAAAAGTCCTAGCTTCCACAGACCAATTTCACATCAGATGGAGAGGACACCTTCTCAAGGTGTCAACTACAATGTTTCAGGACATTCTGATGTTGTTTTCCAAAATAAGAGCCCCCCAAAACTCATATATATGCTGTTTTGTCTACACATTCAGAAAATTATAAAAATAAAAGTCCTAGCTTCCACAGACCAATTTCACATCAGATGGAGAGGACACCTTCTCAAGGTGTGATCTACAATGTTTCAGGACATTCTGATGTTTTCCAAAATAAGAGCCCCCCAAAACTCATATATACGCTGTTTTGTCTACACATTCAGAAAAAAATAAAAAATAAAAAGTCCTAGCTTCCACAGACCAATTTCACATCAGATGGAGAGGACACCTTCTCAAGGTGTGATCTACAATGTTTCAGGACATTCTGGTGTTGTTTTCCAAAATAAGAGCCCCCCAAAGCTCATATATTAGCTGTTTTGTCCATACATTCAGAAAATTATAAAAATAAAAGTCCTAGCTTCCACAGACCAATTTCACCTCAGATGGAGAGGACACCTGCTCAAGGTGTGATGTACAATGTTTCAGGACATTCTGATTTTGTTTTACAAAATAAGAGCCCCCCAAAACTCATATATACGGCCTGTTTTGTCTACACATTCAGAAAATCATAAAAATAAAAGTCCTAGCTTCCACAGACCAATTTCACATCAGATGGAGAGGACACCTTCTCAAGGTGTCAACTACAATGTTTCAGGACATTCTGATGTTGTTTTCCAAAATAAGAGCCCCCCAAAACTCATATATATGCTGTTTTGTCTACACATTCAGAAAATTATAAAAATAAAGGTCCTAGCTTCCACAGACCAATTTCACATCAGATGGAGAGGACACCTTCTCAAGGTGTGATCTACAATGTTTCAGGACATTCTGATGTTTTCCAAAATAAGAGCCCCCCAAAACTCATATATACGCTGTTTTGTCTACACATTCAGAAAATCATAAAAATAAAAGTCCTAGCTTCCACAGACCAATTTCACATCAGATGGAGAGGACACCTTCTCAAGGTGTCAACTACAATGTTTCAGGACATTCTGATTTTGTTTTACAAAATAAGAACCCCCCAAAACTCATATATTAGCTGTTTTGTCTACACATTCAGAAAATTATAAAAATAAAAGTCCTAGCTTCCACAGACAAATTTCACATCAGATGGAGAAGACACCTTCTCAAGGTGTGATCTACAATGTTTCAGAACATTCTGATTTACAGTTTCAAAATAAAAGCCTGTCAAAGTCAAATATGAGACAAATTAGATAAGATTTTGGATTCACTTCAAAAGGAAACGCCCTGTTACCACAGACTAATTCCACTTGAGGGTTGTAGTACACGACCCCTTGGTGTGACCCAGTAAGTATCAAGACATTCTGATGTACAGTTTCCAAAAAGCCTCTCAAAGTCTGAAATATGAGACAAATTAGATTGTTTTTGGATTCAATTTAAAAGGAAGCCCCTGTTATCAAGAATAATTCCACTTGAGGGTTATAGTACACGCACCCCATAGTGTGACCCAGTAAGTATCAAGACATTCTGATGTATAGTTTCAAAATAAAAGCCTGTCAAAGTCTCAAATATGAGGCATAGAACATATGATTTTGGATTCAATTTAAAAGGAAGCCCACGTTTATCACAGACTATTTCCACTTGAGGGTTATAGTACACTACCCCTTGGTGTGACCCATTAAGTATCAAGACATTCTGATGTGTAGTTTCAAAATAAAAGCCTGTCAAAATGTCAAATATGAGACTAATTGCATGATGTTGGATTCACTTTAAAAGGAAACGCCCTGTTATCAAAGAATAATTCCACTTGAGGGTTATAGTACACGACCCCATAGTGTGACCCAGTAAGTATCAAGACATTCTGGAAAGCTGGAAAGCATGAAGACATGCTGGAAAGCATCTTCTGTTGGGGGTAGATTTGCTGCTGACGAATCTCTGGTAGATGCTAATCTGTACCTCAGCACATCCAGGTTGGATGTCCATCCAACTTTTCTTTTGGCCATACAGAAGGAGGCGTTTACCTTCTTGCCACAGGCAAAGCCTCTTCCAGGCTACCAGAGAGTCCACATTTAGTAATTGCCTGTAACTTACAAAGATGGGTCTTCAGTCTTGTGAGGGCAGTGGCCTTCCAAATTCTGTACAAACTGCTTGTGGTGTTACAACCTGTGAGGACGTGTCATGCAGGTAAACAATCACGCCAACCCGCTACCTAGCTTGAGCGATCAACTAGGGACACATCTTTTCTTAAGGCCATGTCCGAAAGTGCATAAACATGCTGAGGATCCAAACATCCCTTTGCTTGAATAGTATAGCAGCAAAACTATTACATCTGTATCATCACATTCAACAATTAGACAAGAATGTGACTGTGCAAGGTGTATTGCAGTACAGTGCCTTGCAAAAGTATTCACCCCCTTGGCTTTTTACCTATTTTGTTACATTAGAGGCTTTAGTTCAATGTTGTTGTTTTTATCTGAATGTTATGTGATGAATCAAAACACAATAGTCTAAGTTGGTGAAGTGAAATGAGAAAAATATACATAAAATTTTTTTTGATTTTTAGAAATAAAAACAGAAAAAGTCAATGTGCATAACTATTCGCCCCCTAAAGTCAATACTTGTATTACTGTAATACAGGTAGAGCCACCTTTGCGGGAATCACAGCTCTAAGTCGTTTTGGATAAGTCTCTATGAGCTTGCCACATCTACATCATCCCATTCCTCCTTGCAAAACTGCTCCAGCTCCTTCAAGTTGGATGGTTTTGCGCGTGTGAACAGCAATCGTTAAGTCTGACCACAGATTTTCTATTGGATTGAGGTGTGTTTGGGGTCATTGTCCTGCTGGAAGGTGAACCTCCGTCCTAGCCTCAAATCACGCACAGTGTTACAGGTTTTGCTCAAGAATATCCCTGTATGTAGCTTTGTCAGCACCTACATCGCCAGTACTGGGCCAACAAGTGCTGAGAGCCTTGTACCAAACAGCAGTGTGGCGCACAGCCACCTGGTCAAACCTCTTCTCTGGAACCCAGTTGGAGGATGGAGGCTCAAAGAAGATGGGTGCATTGAACCTGTGATGTTACAGAAGACACCAGCACCTAAAGAAGTTAGAGACATCACCCACTACTATACTGTAAAGACGGAAACTGCAACGATGCTACCAAATGCCAGTGTCTTTCAGTGGGCTTGACCTGCACAGAGTCTTGCTCTTGCCCTTTCCCAGGCTATCCAATATGACCCACTTTGTCACTGATGACAAAGTGGATGAGTGACAGTGGTGTGTTGCAGTGGTAACATCATGGGGAGCTGACCTCCCAAGTGGCACGCGCTGGAGATGGCCTAACCCCCAGAATGACTACCAAAAAGCAGTTCATGTTCCAAATGGTTGCTGCTAGAAAGAGCTTGAGATTCAGTGATGAGGGGGTCATTCCCCCTCACAGTATTTCTTTGTTAGATTGCCATTTGTTTGTTTAAGACAGTCATTTAATTTGTATTGTGTTAAATTATAGTTTTATTAAAAGGCTCATTAAGGTCAAACTGCAATCCTGAATCCTGGTCTCCTGTTTGTGCTATGGTAAGGTGTTAACTTTCGATTTCAATCTTTGTTTCCATATGGACTATATAGTACAAGGTGCCATATGATAACACTGATAATGGGCTTTGGACTTGAGACTAAATTATGTCAGTGTTCCATCTTCTTTCATTTTAGACACATCATACATTGAGTGAAAGAACACCCTGATTTGTCATGCTATATTTACACATTTGGTATTGCTGGATTAAGCACAACCCCACTTTTCCAACAAGAAATCATATGTGTTTCTATTATAATCCCTGGCAAAGTAACCACAAAGTAAATGAAAAAATTCTGCATAGATATTAATTTTTTGCATGTTCGCCCATTTTAGGTATGTCTTTATTTATTCCATACATCATGATATTCACATCCAGTCTTTTCTAGGTAAAGCAACTTCCTGACTACAAACATGCTAAGTTTCAAAGCTCTCAGAGCTTGTGTGATTGATCTGCATTAGTTTTAGATGCCTTAACTCCCATGGACAGGCTATATTTTAGTCCTTCTTTGGTTTTGGGTTGTGTAACAATATCTGTTAATTTAACAATCTTAGCAGTAAAATATCTTTAGCCAAGAATCAATTTCATATATGGGAGACCCTAGGGATGAGGAAAAACATTGTTGGGTTTAGTTCTACCTCCAGTAGGGGTATCTCAAAAACTAAAGCCCTTTTTGACCATTTGTCACCAGCCTAAATATGCCTCATATTTGAGACTTTGACAGGCTTTTATTTTGAAACTGTACATCAGAATGTCTTGATACTTAATGAGTCACACCACGGGGTCGTTGTAATATAACCCTGAAGTGGATTTATTGTTTGATAACAGGGTGTTTACTTTTAAATTGAATCCAAAATCATATCTAATTTGTCTCATATTCAAGATTTTGACAGGCTTTTATTTTGAAACTGTACATCAGAATGTCCTGAAACATTGTAGATCACACCTTGAGAAGGTGTCCCTCCATCTGAGGTGAAAATTGGTCGGTGGAAGCTAGGACTTTTATTTTCATGATTTTCTTAATGTCTAGACAAAACCTAATATTTGAGCTTTTGGGGGCTCTTATTTTTTTGGAAAACAACATCAGAATGTCTTGAAACATTGTAGATCACACCTTGAGAAGGTGTCCTCTCCATCTGAGGTGAAATTGGTCTGTGGAAGTACTTTTTTTTATAATTTTCTAGAATGTGTTTTTTATAACTTGCGTATATAATGTGTTAGATAAAGTTATGCGCTTTTGGCTCTTATTTGGAAAAACAACATCAGATTGTCCTGAAACATTGTAGATCACACATTGAGAAGGAGTCGTCGCCAGCTGAGGTGAATTTTCATGATTTTCTTAATGTGTAGACAAAACATAATATTTGAGTTTTGGGGGGGCAATCATGCAGTTGTCACAGAGGTTGTGAGGTGTGCTAAAATCTTTCTTTCTTTCCTTCTTTCTTTCTGACAGACAGACAGGCAGGCAGATAGACAGACAGGCAGACATAATAAATGAATGGGAAATTGCCTTCGTCAGAAAATTCCCTCTTTTTAGTTTCACCGTAATAGCAAGTGTATACGCGCACCGCAAAATATAGGGGTGGCTAGTTTGACCGCTCATTTTGAAGTGGAGGCTGGCTTGACCGCAGTGCCAAAATGAAGGCTGAAAAACAGAACTATTTTGGTACATTTACTCGCCACGTGGCAGCTAGCCATACATTTAGATTTTATTTTTTTATTATATATTATTTAAATGTAATATTTAGTGTTAAATAATTGTAAAATGTAGTACAGAGTCTCTAGTCTGAGAACTTACGTGTCACAAACGGCAATTCCACAACTGTAGCCTACATCAGGCGTGAAAGACGACATACCAAAGGAGATCAAAGACATATTGTGGATATTTAAAATGTCTTCCAGTTCCAGTGTTAAATATTCTTTAGAAATAAAAGTGTATTGATCTTTGAAAAGGTGTACCTGTAGTAGTAGTAGTAGTAGTAGTAGTAGTAGTATTAGTATTAGGCCTATTATTTGGACATTATCATTATATTAGATGCAAATGGTCTCTCGATGACAATATTATCGTTTATCGCAATCATTTCTGGGACAATTTATCGTCCAGCAAAATTTGTTATCGTGACAGGCCTAATACAGAGCTACATAAAGATAACACAGTAGCACATCTAAACACGAGTTATGGTAGCAGCTGTGAAGAGGTATTGAACACAAGTGTTTTATTCTTGAATGAGACAAACCTTTTCTACAGGGACATGCTAAGAGGGCCAATGGTCACTATTGCACCAGAACTGTGAAACCATAGGCGTCGATTTCGGTGGGGACGGTGGGGACGGTGGGTACGCATCCCCACCACATTTCGTCATGAGTCATTTTGTACCCACCACTTTTTTTTTTAAACCTCGATCTCAATTTAGTTAAAAAAATAAAGTTCATAACACATAGGCCTATAATTCGTGAACGACAGATGCCAACAAATCCACAAAAAGCTCTATCCCCCCCACAGGACAGGCACAGACCCAGCCGCTCTGCTGCGGACCTTATAGGACGTATGAGAACCGTTGGGAGTCAACCCACAGCCGCTCTGCTGCCCTGCTGAAAATGTGAAGCAGAAACGCTTAATGTCAGTTAACGTCCATAATAATAGGACTTTCGGTTAGATTTTTTGACAGTTTTCAGTGGTTATAATGAGCAATATGAGAGAGAAATTTGGTGATCATTGATTGTTGTTTAGGTAGTCCTGCTACGTTCGACCACGTTAAGCTTTTTCCTTATAGGCTCTAATGAAGCAGAAACACGTCCATAATAATTTAATTTAAGGGGACAGAGAGGAGCAAGAGGGATTAGGATCATCTTCAGCCAGAGGACATTATTTCTTCAGCTTCTTCTTGCGTTGTCACCCCGATGGGAGGTGTGCTAATAACATTGCAGCAGGTGAATTGGTCGTGCTATTAACGTCATCGCTACACTATTTATTTCTTAGTAAAACCAAAATTAATTGAACTGCCTTGTTTTCTTTGTACCATGGCAAGGACTTTGCGTGCCGATTAATGGCCTCCAATGTTTATATTTTTTCTGCGAATCTTTAAATTAAACATGTCCTAAACATGAGTTTAATTTGCACCGCAGCGCCGCCACGCCTTGATGCTTGCGTAGTTCACACCCTGCTTTAAAGGGGTGATAGAATGCAAAACCGATTTTACCCTGTCATAGTTGAATAACGACAGTTCGGTAGGTAAATAGGACATACATAGAAGCTCAAAATCCCATTGACACCCCTTTATTATGAAAATCTAATTTTTTTAAACTGCCTCTGAAAACGGGCGAATCTCAACAAAGCTGGAAGTTGACGTCAACCTCCCAAAACCGGAACCTTTGTCACAGCCATGGGTGTATTAAGAGAACGGTCACGCCCCAACATTTACATAGGCTACACAACTGACCTGAGATCAGGTAGTTTTCTGAATCTAGCTAGGTCACGCAGATCTCTGCTATTCCATTACAAAATTCACTTCTGAAACTTTTTTATGCGAGAAATCAACTATATAAAGCTCAAATATGGGCCGCTTTACGAAAATGGATGGCTAATTGCAAATTTTCTCCGACTGTGTGTCGGAGTCTAGTGCCGGTGTTGGTTCTGCCTGGGTTGCTACATACGCCGCCCTGACCGCAGTGTCAGCGAGCTTGATACGCCCGCAATCTTTTACCGCAGCCCGGCAGGTTCCAGTAAATCTTATAATGGGTATGTGTGTTGAGTTATTTAAACAAACAATCGGAAGGAAACGCACCTCTTGTCCGCGAAGTCTCATTGATAGAGCCGCGGTGAGATGGAGTCCATCAATGAGAGCTAGCTAGCCTCCTCCTAACTCTGACATTCACAAAAATACATTCAATTGAAATCCAAAATCAGACAAGTGTTAGCTAAGCTTTGTAAAACCTTGAGGAACCTGTAATATTCATGCCGTGACAAAATTCAAACTGTAAATATACTTTAGTTATGCGAAGAGTGAGCAAGCTGCGATATTTCCCCATTGTAATGAATGGGACATATAGCAAGCAGCTGCTCGTCCTACAAAGACGCATACCAGCGTTCATAAAAATGCCTTAAAATAAATCAAATCGGACACAACGGTTAGCTTTATAAGACATTGGGGAATGATGTTATATAAGTGGTGTGCGACAACTTCAACTGTAAATATAATTTAGTTATGGCGACAGTGTAGCTAGCTGGCGGTTATTTCCCCATTGTAATGAATGGGACATATAGCAAGCAGCTGCTCGTCCTACAAAAGGCATACCAGCGTTCATAAAAATGCCCTTAAAATCAAATCGGACACAACGGTTAGCTTTATAAGACATTGGGGAAGGATGTTATATAAGTGGCGTGACGAAATTCAAACCGTAAATATATTATAGTTATGCCGGCAGCTGGCCGCGGAGCCCCGTAAGTGCAGTATCCACAAAGGGTGACTTTGCGCCTGGGTATGGAGCAGCCGCTTTCGTCAGACTGTGTGGAGCTCCTAAAGTCCGACACGTCTTACCAAATATGCTAATTCAGCCATCAATTTTTGTAAAACGCGGCCATATTTCAGCTTTATATAGTTGATTTCTCGCACAAAGTCTCAGAAGTGAATTTGGTAATGAAACATTGCAGTGTCTGGAATATGAGATTCTGTCGCTTCTCTAGTGTATGTGTATTGGGGATTCGCTCAACCAATCAGCGTGCATCTCTAATGTGTGCGTATGGCAAGTCGCTCAACCAATCAGCGCGCAACTCATCTAAATATTCATGACCATACCATATTTGGAAGAAAAGCTCTTGTTACAAATAGGGCCAAAACACAGGGATGCATAAGGGCCAATAAAATATCAACCAGGCCATTTTCAGCCCAACCAATGTTACATACCCCATTAGGAGACCATAAGGAACAGTGTGAAATACCCTATATAATCATTATATCAACCCTTTAATCCACGTTAAGCGTTTTAGAATATACCTGTCTAATGGTTTTTGAAAACTTAAGGCTTCTTCATAAAACGTGTCGGACATCACCACATTTTTATTAATTTACATTAGTAATCTACAGGACAGCGTCTTTCAAAACATGACCTGCGCAAAAGAGAAAAAAAAATGAATATCATTGTACCCAGCACTTCTGGAAATGCAATTCCAAATGCGTCTTTGTCCCCAGCACATTTCAAACCAAACTGACGCCCATGTGTGAAACACAGCCAGCAAGATCATGCTACCACTAATTAAATTAAATTTAATTAAACATTAATGTTACGGTCATAAGGACAAATTAAATTTGCATTAACGTAATATGACAAATGTCGTCAAGGATTAACAATAGTTCGACGTTTTGGGAAATACACATATTTGTCTTTCTGCCAAATGTTATGAAAAGATTGATAGAACTCTCATGTTTGAATATTAAATATGCTAGCTAGCTAAAACTAGCAGCTGGTTAGCTTAGCATAAAGACTGACAAACAGTACACCAGACAGGTTTCCAGGAAAACTCCAAAAAAGTTGAGAAGTTCAGCACTTAGACTATTCTTTAAATAGCCTTATTCTGACTTTGAAGCTACTTAAAAAGTCTAACGGACACCAGAGTTCATTGTGCTAGCTAAATTAACCTGTAATTACAGGTTAATTTAGCTCTTAGCATTTAAGCTCCTATGCGTGTCCATGTTGTTTTTTGACGTAACGTTAGCCGTTGACTACCATTTTTAATTTAAACAATAAAGCTTCCTTTATAAACAACTAAGGTAACGCTAAAGTAGTCACAAGCCTCTCCAATAGCCCAACATTCATTAGACTCACGTTAGGCCTTACACCTTTAGCAAACATAGGCTATTTACCTCGACCGAGTGAACGGACAGGATCCGGTGAGGAGGAACTTTTTACACAGGTGCAGCGCCCTGCATGATCCCGGACACTCTCTGGCTCTGCACAGTTTCAGTCTGGTCCTCGCTACCACCTTCGGCTGCCCGAAAGGACTACACAAAGCAAATCTATCTCGGTTACTAATTATATTATGAATTTCATCGCCTAAGCCGAGATTCAATATCAAATAATCAGTGTCAACTGATCCTTGATTGGCGCAGATGATCTTCAATATTTCCGACTCCATTATTTTGACTCTCTTCTTTTCCGTTTCCTTAAGCCTGTATTTCCTTCCACCTCCGAACACAACAAGACAGCAACTGCTGAGTGGAGGCTGGGTTCACTGGAATAGGAAAGTTCAGTATCATTTCTGAGGTTTGGAAACCGAAACTTAACTATATTTAGCAGTTATTGCTGTAACGCTGCTCTCCTCCGCTTGGGGGCGTCGTCGTGTTATATGACCTCAGCCCTGTATTCATAGGACAGAGGAGATTTTTCCCCGTTTTATAATTTATCTATCCTATATGAATATAAATGTCAGACATTTATATTCATCTTGGGATCTCTACCGTTAACAGTACAGACATTGAAAAGACATGACACCCAATAATCTAATATATATTTTATTATCTTTATAAAATAAGTGACAGAAATTACACTGCAAGAAAATCATTTGTCATATTCACTTACTGAAACATCTAGGTCTGAAATACATTCTGCCACTGAAGACATGTTTACTTACTGCAGCCGTTTCATAAATTCATTGGTTTCTGAAAAATAAACATGATTTAATAATCTAATATGTAATACTCTGCATTTTATGTTTCTGACCAGCATTAATCATTTTCATCTTGCTTTTCTAACGTGTCTTTACAGTCTAGCCAAGTGTTTTTATAATAGGTGTGTCCAATGATACTTGCCACTTTTTAAAAATGTTATTACTGTAATCCCATTAATGCATTCTGGCAGTCCCACCAGCTGACACCTGCATACACACGTGTCCCCTGTAGTTCCATACATTTTTGTGAAATGGTTGCTATTTGATCCGGTCTTCAAAAACGGCACTGTTCGCTGAACATTTATTCTGTCTTTTAACTTATTTTGGTTGCTGAACATTCGGTGCATCCCTAGTGGAGGAGATGGCGTGGGTTGGTTTACTATTCTGCTAGCTGGGTATTGGTAAGAGGATGTGCTGGGTTGGTTTAAGCAGTGCCGGTCCTGACCTCCCTGGGGCCCAAAGCTAAATTCTGCTTAGGGGCCCTCCTACCTGACCCTTGAGCCATTAAGACCATTTCCAGACCATTGTCCTCGCCAGGTCATTTTTCTGGGGCTTCAGCCCCGAATGCTTTTTTTTTTTTTTTTAAATGTAGGCAACACATTGTTTAGGTGGGCAATAATATTGCTACATTTTGTCCAGTGCCGTGGCGTTTACGGTCTGTGCTTCAGGCTCAAACACACAAAGCTCTGAAAGAGACCCGTCCATCGCGTTGTGTCCACTCTCTCTCTCGTTAAACTAGAGATGAGCAGCTTCAGGTCATTATAATGGACGCTCTGCTCGTCGGCTCCATGTATTTCTGCCGTAGTTTAGGTTTTCCACCTCTGACGTAGAGCAGTGTACAGCCGCTTCCCCTTTGTCTCATCCAGAGACCAGAAACCCAAACAAGGCTGTGTCTGTGTCAGGAGTTCTGAATGAGATACTGTCAAATCAGCCGAGCGATAACGTAATGCACAGCAGACTATAGGGCAGGTGGATTTATTTTTCCTGAAATATTCTGACTTTATTCTTGTAATATTATAACTTTATTTTTCTCCACATATCACGAGTCCACATCTCAGAGAACGAAGATGGGATGAGTTATATTTTGAATGTGCAGAACGTTTTGAACATGAATAGAAATCTTGCTGAAACACATCTGAGCTGTTAAAAATCCAGGAGAGAGAGAGGTAAATAAGTGCCATATGCACATTTAAAGAAGTTACTTCTTCAACAAGACGCAAAAGAGGAGTGAAGAGTAAATTATGCCCACATGTGAACTGAGAAAAGTTGATCAACAGGAGAATAAATAGTTGAACACAATACAGAATGCCTGAGAGCCTATTATGTTTTATTAGTTTTATATTTAGAATTGTCACCTGTGTTTTCCTTTACATAAATATATTTCCAGCATACATTGATGCAGAAAAAGGTAGAAATAGGTGCATACAAATTCACCAGAATGCAGGAAATTAAATGTTTAATGTCTAGATTATAGACAATACGATTATTAATTTTATCAGCTCCATCAGGCTCATTCAAACTGGCATATTTTTAGTCTTTTAACACTGGCTCTGCAGCACGTTACCGTGTCGATCACTACTGTTTGTAACAACGTGATCTTCACCTGTTCAACTGACTTTAACAGATAGTACACAAATGTCTTGCTTTTACTACAGACGTGAACTCACCACAGACAGACGGCAGTGCGCAGCTGAGAGTGAATAGGGGAGACTCTGGAATGGATAAATTGCGTTATTTTAAACGAATGGGAAACACTGATGTATGAAACTTAAAATTAGATTAATTTAGTAATCGAAAGGTACCACAGTGCATTATGGATCGTTCCGGCCCACTTTAACCCCTGCCTGAAGGATAATTCGATCCACTTCATCCTCTCATTGAGGTGTCACGTTTGGCCACTGACCTAGCATTTGACACCTACGATGGGGCGGAGAGGCTGGGACCTCCCTATTTTGTGGGGCCATATGCACCTTGCGCATAGGGTGGACCGGCTCTGGGTATGAGGCTGTGCTGGATTTATAAACAGAGGTACTGGGTTGGTACGAGGCTGTGCTGGATTGAACCAATGTGCTGGGTTGATAAAGTGATGTCCTGAGTTGATAAACTGATATGCTGAGTTTGGCAGCTGGTTTGGGTGGCAGTACTGGTTTGGGTGGCAGTACTTGTCTGGGTGCCAGTACTGGTTTCGGTGCCGGTACTAACGCAGTACCAAATAAGTTGACGGGCGGTTGCGTGGACTTGTACTGCAGCAGGTACTCGGGGTAGATCTGGTGCTTCTCAAACACGACAAAGATGGAAGGGGATATAACATCGTCGACGCAGCTGTCATAGAAGTTTATATCTCCGCCGTCCTTAGAAGGAGGTCGGACATAGTCGGAGGACCCTCTGGTGTAATCTCCCACCAGCACCCGTGAGATGAACAAGGACTTGACATCAGAGTCGCCGGTGTAGCTGTGGGAGTATTCTGCATCCCGGGCAAAATAACTACCTGGGTTTGGAGACAGAGATGTCTGGATTATTGTAAGATAATTGTACTTCATGTGCAAAGATGCTAGGTGAACAATTATCTGTTTATTTGGTCTATAAAATGTCAAGATGTTAAACTTGCTATCTAGCTATCTATATCTTCTATCTATTTATTAAACCGAGTTAGTCCAAGCAAAACAGACCAGGACTACGTTCACTTCAGCTAACTGAAGCTGTTTTAACCGAATATTCTCTGTCTAGATCAGCTAAAAACACCGGATCTGCAGCACATTACCGTGTCGTTCACTACCGAGCCGGTTTGTAACCGGTAGGCTACAAACAACGTGATCTTCACCTTCTTAACTGACTTTAACAGATAGTACGTGACTGTCCTGCTATTAATACATGCCTTATGGAAACAGTAAAATTAGATTGAATTTCATGAATATCGACTCAAAGGAAATACGTTCGGTCTCATCGGATTTTATCTTAATCGATATACGGCTTATGCAATAAACGCTGATGGAAACGTTATTTGCCGAATAAATAATGAATTGTGATTAAGTTTTAGGTAATTTCATGGTTGCAACCCGCCACAAAACGAAGAAGAAGTTTTAGTTCATTTCCGCCCAGTATTTCCACTCTGTTTGCACACATGGCGGGTGTCAACAAAGACAGATGTAAGTGGACGAACGAGGAGACGAGACTTTTTGAATTTAATTTACGAGCAAAACGGCTATTTTAGATAGCAAAAATCTAAGAAATGCCATAATTTATCAGGAACTCACGAAGGAAATGGCGAAAATGCTTCAACCAAAAGGGTTTCCGTGAAGTGTCTCTGAACCACGATCTCCCAGAACTGTTTGGAGCGCTGTCGTTCCCACACCACAGACCGCCTCCGTTGTCATCAGGCATTTACATGCATCTGCATCATCATAGCAATGTGTTGATAGCGTCGTTTTCTTATTATAGCTTGATATGTTGCTATCAGCTGGCACATAAGCACTATTACAACTTGTGCAATATTGATCATTTGTCGGTGGATGGCCCGATCCATTTTGTCTAGAAAAACTTTGTTCGCAAATGTTAGCTTGAATGTTGTGCAATTCAGTGCGAAAATGAATGGAAACACCTTAAAATGTCTCAAATCAATATACCAATTTGACCGCAAAACAGCATGCGACGTCATTATACACAGGTTTTTATTCGCTTTAAAGCCGTTGGATGGAAACACACTTTCACCAGCTTTATTCGCATGAGTTTTTTTTACCGAACTTCAGATAATTCGATTGACAAGTGGATGGAAACTTAGCTACTGATGTATGAAACTGCCAATTCGATTAATTTACTTACTTTTACTTAATTAATTGAAGGTGCCTTTAAACTCTGGTTACAGCTGCTTTGTTTCCTGGTTTCCCAAACTATCGAGCAGCCCAAATCACAGAACGCACGTGCGTGAAATTAGTAACGTTAAAAGGAATTTGCGTTAACCCATTATAGGTTAGGTTACTTTATTGGTACCCGTAGGTAAACTAGTTTTATTGCGTTCATTTTGACAGCCCTATTACTACTAAAACATGAACCAAACAGAAATGCTATATTTCCGTCACGTTTCCGACGTGGTTTTTTCATTCATTTTAAACTTCAAGTTTGACGCCTTACAGTATGTCATCTTCTTGCGCCCTCTTCTACTGCAATGCTTTCATGGCACCTGACTAGAGGATTAGTGCCACCAACTGTTTATCTCCTAATATTTGCATAACAGCAGTGGATGGAAAGGCGCATTCATTTGCATTTTCTTCTACAGATTTTCTGGAAATTGAAAAGTTGTGTTACATTTGGATGGAAACTTGGCTATTGTGAACTTCGCAGATCTGTCATTAATATTTCCTGTTCACTGTAGTTTTTTTATACTGCATTGTTTTTATCCCTGGGATTAATCATTTTAGTGTTATACCGTCTTCTAATTAAATAAGCAGTCTAAGTGACACTGCTGCATTAAAGCCACTCTACTCCTCACACTTCAATGGATAGCATTGCCTAATTACCAAAAGGCCTTGTTGTTGGGTCTTACAGCTTTGTCCCTAAGCAATGACACAGGAATCAGACGTCTTTGGTTGCGTGGACTTGTACTGCAGCAGGTACTCGGGGTAGATCTGGTGCTTCTCAAACACGACAAAGATGGAAGGGGATATAACATCGTCGACGCAGCTGTCATAGAGGTTTATATCTCCGCCGTCCTTAGAAGGAGGTCGGACGTAGTCGGAGGACCCTCTGGTGTAATCTCCCACCAGCACCCGTGAGATGAACAAGGACTTGACATCAGAGTCACCGGTGTAGCTGTGGGAGTATTCTGCATCCCGGGCAAAGTAACTACCTGGGTTTGGACACAGAGATGTCTGGATTATTGTAAGATCTGTTATTTGGTCTATAAAATGTCAGAATGTAGCAAAAAAATAAACAAACATATTATTACTATTATTACTTACTATCACATACAACAAAGAAAAGCAAAAATCCACAAAATCATGAATCTGAAACTAGTGAATGTTTGGCATATTTGCTTGATAATTGACTGAAACAATTGATCCATAATCAAAAGAGTTGCTATCAATTTGTGTCAATCAACTTGTCAATTAACTAATTGTTTCAGCTGCTGTTTTAAAAAATTTAATTGTTTTGTCATTTTAAGCCCTACATAGAAGATTGCCATCCATTGTAATCCATTGTCTTGGGAGGAGCTATGAGTCATAGCTCCTCTAAAGCAATACTGATGGACAGTTTAAACACCAGATTGGGGTAAAAAGGAAATTTGGGGAGAACTGTCCCTTTACATTTGTGTGTGCATTGAGGGTGATGTTAAGATTGTAGGATTGGTATAAGATACCGTCCCATCCTCTAGGATTTATTACCAAGTAAGTAACACTTACAAGGAATTTGCCTTGGTGGTTGGTACATACATAAACAGAGTAAACATTAATATTAAATAAGGAATAAGTACAAAAACAAAGGTGTACAACATACTGTAACTGTTTAACATGAATCAGTAAACAGCTTAGAATGAAAGTTTCTTCAACTCACCTTTGCCATAAACAGTTCCATGAGTTCCACAGATTCTCCAGTCAAAGTTGGTTTTGCAGATGACATCTACGTATTTAGAGTCAGTGCCATGAAAAAGCTTTTTTTCAGCCACATAGGGTGTCTTGGTGTTGATCTTCATCTGCTTTTTCTGCCTTTATTTTGGAAAAAATAATCAGAAACTAACATCAGCCACCTTAAGCTACTTGCTGTAACAGCAAAACCCCTCAACTGAGCAACGATGCATTTTACTGCTTATACATTCAACTTTTCTTTTGTAAGAGGAAGATGTCTTATTTCTTCTTTATAAAAGTTACATACTCTCGCTTTAACAACCAGAGAGTGATGGTTATCTGAGCACATACAATAATAACCCAGCTAAGAAGATTATTTTAAAAACACAACCACTGGGATGGATAATACCGTAAGTTTGCGAGACAAAGCACATGAAAATCACCTACGTACCACTGAAAGACTTCCCAAAGAGCTTTGTTCTGAATCCTCTCAATTTGGACAATGTCAAAACCTCTCATGGTTTTACAGAAAAGAGTTTCAATCTCCTTAAATTCATCCGAGGAGCGCTGCAGGGGGACTCGCTGGAAAACACAAAGAGAAAAGAAATTGTTGTCACTCAGGATACATTTTTATTTTTTATTCTGTCCAAAAAATCTTTTACACACACACACACACACACACACACACACTGGGGAGAACAAGTATTTGATACACTGCCGATTTTGCAGGTTTTCCCACTTACAAAGCATGTAGAAGTCTAATTTTTTATCATAGGTACTCTTCAACTGTGAGTGACGGAATCTAAAACAAAAATTCATAAAATCACATTGTATGATTTTTTTTTTTTTAAACCATGTTTTTATTCAAGAAAGGCAAAACAATACAGATCTATGCATTTGGTTACAGTGTCTTGATTTCTTTTCTTTTTTTTTTGAAAATGAACCCCATCCCACCCACATACTGCCATTACTAACAAAACAAAAGCGAGAAAAATAGAAAAAAAAAAAAGAAAAAAAAAAAGAAAAGAAATAATAATAAGGATATGTGATGAGGTTGACGGAGAAAGCAGTTCCCATTTCGTGTGGAAAACACATCAGACAACGCAACTGCGTGTATTGGGTAGAGCTGTTAGGGCCTTATATTATCTAGGGGGAGGGCGTTAAGCCTCTCAAAGTACAACAACAACGGATCCCATATCTTATGGAACGTGTCAGTCGAACCTCTAGAGAAATACTTGATTTTTTCTAATTTCAGGAATAGCATCAGGTCGTTGAGCCAGACTGATGAAAATGGTGGTTCAGGAGATTTCCACTTCAGTACTATCCTTCTACGGGCCAACAGGGAGGCAAAAGCAAATGCGTTTCTCTTGTTAGTGGTCATTGAGACCTCACTCACAAATACACCAAAAATGGCCATTTCTGCATTCAGCCTTACATTCGTGCCAAATGCTTCATTTAAAATTTTGCAAACCGTTGACCAAAATTCTTTTAACTTTGGACAAGTCCAAAACATATGAGCCATGTCGGCTGAAGTAGAATTACAGCGGTCACATCTGTCATCAATGTCTGGGTATATCTTGGACAATTTTGATTTCGTATAATAAATTCGGTGAAAGACTTTAAATTGTATCAAGTTAAGGCGGGCACAGGAGGATGTGCCATTAACTCTACTCTGAGCGCAGTCCCAGGCTGCATCAGATATCTCCATCCCAAGTTCTTCAGCCCAATCAGCTCTGAGTTTATCTAATGACACTTTTTGAAAAGATGAGATTGTGTTGGATATATTTGAAATCTGCCCTTTATGCTGCACAGGAGTTTGTAAGATATTGTCCAACCCCGAATTTACTGGCAAGGCTGGGAAGGTTGAGCACCATGTTTGAATAAAGTGACGGACCTGGAAATATCTAAATAAATCTGACCGTCGTAGTTTAAATTTCTCAGCAAGATCATCAAAGCTGCCGAATAGACCGTCCATATAAAAGTCACTACATCTACGAAGACCAACTCTGTGCCACTGTGTAAAGGTATGGTCCAATCTGGCTGCAGGAAAGAGGTGGTTGTTAGTAATAGGGCTACACATAGAAAAGTCGAGAAGTTTGAAGTGACGCCTAAATTGTGCCCATATTTTGAGAGTAGAACGTACGACAAGGTTTGGAGTGTACTGTGCTGGTGAGAAAGGTAGTTTTGCTGTAATTAAAGCGGAGAGAGATGTTGATAAACAGGAGTTTCCTTCAACTTGGCACCATTCCCTTTCTGGAAACTGAAACCAATAAATAACTTTTTGTATGTTTGACGCCCAATAATAATTCCTTAGATTGGGAAGTGCTAGACCACCCTGGTTTTTGGGTCTCTCTAGGAATTCTTTCCGGATTCTAGGATTTTTACCATCCCACAGAAAGGAAAAGATCAATTTATTTAAAGACTGAAAACAGGATTTGGGCAAAAATATTGGGAGACACTGAAACAAATACAAAAACCTAGGTAAAACATTCATTTTTATACAATTAACTCTACCTGTGAGAGAGAGGTATAAGGCTGACCATCTCTGAAGGTCCGATTCTAATTTTCTCATGAGAGGTTTGAAATTCTTTTTGTAAAGATCAGAGAAGTTACGGGTGATCTGTACACCTAAGTATTTAAAGCCAGATTTGGAAATACGGAAGGGGAGTTCATTATCTGAAATCTGAAGAGCCAAATTATTGAGTGGAAAACATTCACTTTTAGACAGGTTCAATTTGTAACCGGAGAAAAGCCCAAAAATATGTAACAATTCCACAATATTAGGAACACAGGACACTGGGTCAGATATATAGAGCAATAAATCGTCTGCATATAGGGAAATTCTATGTTCGACTCCCATCCTGTGGAGCCCGTGTATGACGTGCGATGTTCTCAACTTAATCGACAGAGGTTCTATAGCTAATGCGAAACATTGTATGATTTTTAAGTAATTCATTTGCATTTTATTGCATGACATAAGCATTTGATACATCAGAAAAGCAGAACTTAATATTTGGTACAGAAACCTTTGTTTGCAATTACAGAGATCATACGTTTCCTGTAGTTCTTGACCAGGTTCGCACACACTGCAGCAGGGATTTTGGCCCACTCCTCCATACAGACCTTCTCCAGATCCTTCAGGTTTCGGGGCTGTCGCTGGGCAATACGGACTTTCAGCTCCCTCCAAAGATTTCCTATTGGGTTCAGGTCTGGAGACTGGCTAGGCCACTCCAGGACCTTGAGATGCTTCTTACGGAGCCACTCCTTAGTTGCCCTGGCTGTGTGTTTCGGGTCGTTGTCATGCTGGAAGACCCAGCCACGACCCATCTTCAATGCTCTTACTGAGGGAAGGAGGTTGTTGGCCAAGATCTCGCGATACACGGCCCCATCCATCCTCCCCTCAATACGGTGCAGTCGTCCTGTCCCCTTTGCAGAAAAGCAGAAAAGCATCCCCAAAGAATGAGGTTTCCACCAGACGGGCCTGGGAATGCGCTGGCTTGAGCAGGGGGACCTTGCGTGCGCTGAAGGATTTTAATCCATGATGGCATAATGTGTTACTAATGGTTTTCTTTGAGACTGTGGTCCCAGCTCTCTTCAGGTCATTGACCAGGTCCTGCCGTGTAGTTCTGGGCTGATCCCTCACCTTCCTCATGATCACTGATGCCCTACGAGGTGAGATCTTGCATGGAGCCCCAGACTGAGGGAGATTGACTGTCATCTTGAACTTCTTCCATTTTCTAATGATTGCGCCTTCTTACCAAGCTGCTTGCCTATTGTTCTGTAGCCCATCCCAGCCTTGTGCAGGTCTATAAGGCTATGTTCAGACTGCAGGCCAAAGTGGCCCAAATCCGATTTTTTTGGGGTCAAGTGACCAGGTCAGGCTTCTTCAGAAGTAGTGTGAACACTCAAATCTAGCCCAGATCAGATTTTTTCAGATCAGATTCAGGCCACTTCCACATGTCGTCCTGAATCCGACCCAGATCTGATTTTTTTCAATGCGACCGCAGTGTGAACAGCCAAGGCGGATTTGATGTGACTTTTAACTCAAAAACCCTCGCTGCGGCCACTCTCCCCGCGGGGAGGCGGGCCCCCTGCTTCCAGTGGCGGCTGTTAACCGGGGAGGACTGTCCTCAGTGTTCCCCAACCACGGCGTCGCATCGCCAGGCGGGGATCGACTCCGCAAAAGGTGATGTCGGCAACCCCCTAACCGTCTGTAAACACGGACCAAGGAGTTTAACGCGGCTCGCAAGTCGGGGTCGCCCGTGGTGCAATGAAAGTGAAAGCCGGGGGCGCGCGCCTGAGGTGGGATCCCGGTCCCTCGGGTCGGGCGCCCACCCCAAGATCGCCGCACCGCCGGGAGGTGGAGCGTGTGCGAGGGCGAAGCTAGAGTGGTGGAGGCCCGTAGCGGTCCTGACGTGCAAATTGGCCGTCCGGTCACACAGACCTCTGTAGTGAATTTGCAGCCATAACCCCGCAAAGTTGTCTCTCTTTCTCTTCAGTCTTCTCCTCCTCAGCATCTGCGCATTAATGTTATGGCTGCCATTACACAAACATTTTAATAAAAATAAAATAAAAATAAATAAATAAAAGCGAAAATGCTGATTTCCTCCATAACCTCCTAACTTTAGTGCAACAGCGTGCTGCGTCTGATGTCATTGTTAGTGTTCTTTGCGCGCCCGCGGGGTCAGTTCAAAACCCCACAAACAGTTCACACTGGAATCTGATATAGGCCACATTTTAAAAGGTAATGTGAACAGCCAAACAAAAAATCGGATCTGAGCAAAAAATCTGAATCAGGCATTAAGACTTGCGGTGTGAACGTAGCCTAATTGTATCCCTGATGTCCTTACACAGCTCTCCTGGAGAGGTTGGAGTCTGTTTGATTGAGTGTGTGGACAGGTGTCTTTTATACAGGTAACCAGTTCAAACAGGTGCAGTTAATACAGTTAATGAGTGGAGAACAGGAGGGCTTCTTAAAGAAAAGCTAACAGGTCTGTGAGAGCCAGAATTCTTACTGGTTGGTAGGTGATCAAATACTTATGTCATGGCAATAAAATGCAAATTAATTACTTAAAAATCATACAATGGGATTTTCTGGATTTTTGTTTTAGATTCCATCTCTCACAGTTGAAGTGTACCTATGATAAAAATTACAGACCTCTACATGCTTTGTAAGTAGGAAAACCTGCAAAATCGGCAGTGTATCAAATACTTGTTCTCCCCACTGTATGTACAGTGCCTTGCGAAAGTATTCGGCCCCCTTGAACGTTTCGACCTTTTGCCACATTTCAGGCCTCAAACATAAAGATATAAAACTGTAATTTTTTGTGAAGAATCAACAACAAGTGGGACACAATCATGAAGTGGAACGAAATTCATTGGCTATTTCAAACTTTTTTAACAAATAAAAAACTGAAAAAGTGGGCGTGCAAAATTATTCAGCCCCTTTACTTTCAGTGCAGCAAACTCTCTCCAGAAGTTCAGTGAGGATCTCTGAATGATCCAATGTTGACCTAAATGACTAATGATGATAAATAGAATCCAGCTGTGTGTAATCAAGTCTCCGTATAAATGCATCTGCTCTGTGATAGTCTCAGAGGTCCGTGTAAAGCGCAGAGAGCATCATGAAGAACAAGGAACACACCAGGCAGGTCCGAGATACTGTTGTGGAGAAGTTTAAAGCCGGATTTGGATACAAAAAGATTTTCCAAGCTTTAAACATCCCAAGGAGCACTGTGCAAGCGATAATATTGAAATGGAAGGAGTATCAGACCACTACAAATCTACGAAGACCCGGCCGTCCCTCTAAACTTTCAGCTCATACAATGAGAAGACTGATCAGAGATGCAGCCAAGAGGCCCATGATCACTCTGGATGAACTGCAGAGACCTACAGCTGAGGTGGGAGACTCTGTCCATAGGACAACAATCAGTCGTATACTGCACAAATCTGGCCTTTATGGAAGAGTGGCAAGAAGAAAGCCATTTCTTAAAGATATCCATAAAAAGTGTCGTTTAAAGTTTGCCAAAAGCCACCTGGGAGACACACCAAACATGTGGAAGAAGGTGCTGTGGTCAGATGAAACCAAAATTGAACTTTTGGCAACAATGCGCAAAAGTTATGTTTGGCGTAAAAGCAACACAGCTCATCACCCTAAACACACCATCCCCACTGTCAAACATGGTGGTGGCAGCATCATGGTTTGGGCCAGCTTTTCTTCAGCAGGGACAGGGAAGATGGTTAAAATTGATGGGAAGATGGATGGAGCCAAATACAGGACCATTCTGGAAGAAAACCTGATGGAGTCTGCAAAAGACCTGAGACTGGGATGGAGATTTGTCTTCCAACAAGACAATGATCCAAAACATAAAGCAAAATCTACAATGGAATGGTTCACAAATAAACATATCCAGGTGTTAGAATGGCCAAGTCAAAGTCCAGACCTGAATCCAATCGAGAATCTGTGAAAAGAACTGAAAACTGCTGTTCACAAACGCTCTCCATCCAACCTCACTGAGCTCGAGCTGTTTTGCAAGGAGGAATGGGCAAAAATGTCAGTCTCTCGATGTGCAAAACTGATAGAGACATACCCCAAGCGACTTACAGCTGTAATCGCAGCAAAAGGTGGCGCTACAAAGTATTAACTTAAGGGGGCTGAATAATTTTGCACGCCCAATATTTCAGTTTTTTATTTGTTTAAAAGGTTTGAAATATCCAATAAATTTCGTTCCACTTCATGATTGTGTCCCACTTGTTGTTGATTCTTCACAAAAAGTTACAGTTTTATATCTTTATGTTTGAGGCCTGAAATGTGGCAAAAGGTCGAAAAGTTCAAGGGGGCCGAATACTTTCGCAAGGCACTGTATGTATGTATGTATGTATGTATGTATGTATGTATGTATGCATGCATGCATGCATACATACACACACACACACACAAACATACAGTACAGGCCAAAAGTTTGGACACACCTTCTCATTCAATGCGTTCTTTATTTTCATGACTATTTACATTGTAGATTCTCACTGAAGGCATCAGAACTATGAATGAACACATATGGAATTATGTACTTAACAAAAAAAGTGTGAAATAACTGAAAACATGTTTTATATTTTAGATTCCTCAAAGTAGCCACCCTTTGCTTTTTTGATTTCTCTGCAATCCCTTGGTGTTCTCTCAATGAGCTTCATGAGGTAGTCACCTGAAATGGTTTTCACTTCACAGGTATGCCTTGTCAGGGTTAATTAGTGGAAGTTTTTCCCTTATTAATGGGGTTGGGACCATCAGTTGTGTTGTGCAGAAGTCAGGTTGATACACAGCCGACAGCCCTATTGGACAACCGTTAGAATTCATATTATGGCAAGAACCAATCAGCTAAGTAAAGAGAAACAAGTGGCCATCATTACTTTAACAAATGAAGGTCAGTCAGTCCAGAAAATTGCGAAAACTTTGAATGTGTCCCCAATGCAGTCGCAAAAAACATCAAGCACTACAACGAAACTGGCTCACATGATGACCGCCCCAGGAAAGGAATACCAAGAGTCACCTCTGCTGCTGTGTCTTTGTGCGACGCAGAAAAGGTGAATGGATGGATTCTACATGCCTGGTTCCCACCGTGAAGCATGGAGGAGGAGGTGTGATGGTGTGGGGGTGCTTTGCTGGTGACACTGTTGGGGATTTATTTAAAATTGAAGGCATACTGCAACCAGCATGGCTACCACAGCATCCTGCAGCGACATGCCATCCCATCCGGTTTGCGTTTAGTTGGACCATCATTTATTTTTCAACAGGACAATGACCCCAAACACACCTCCAGGCTGTGTGAGGCTATTTGACCAAGAAGGAGAGTGATGGAGTGCTGCACCAGATGACCTGGCCTCCACAGTCACCGGACCTGAACCCAATCGAGATGGTTTGGGGTGAGCTGGACCGCAGAGTGAAGGCAAAAGGGCCAACAAGTGCTAAGCATCTCTGGGAACTCCTTCAAGACTGTTGGAAAACCATTTCAGGTGACTACCTCTTGAAGCTCATCAAGATAATGCCAAGAGTGTGCAAAGCAGTAATCAGAGCAAAGGGTGGCTACTTTGAAGAAACTAGAATATAAGACATGTTTTCAGTTATTTCACACTTTTTTGTTAAAGTGATGGTTCGGAGTAATTTACCCTAGGGTCCTTTGCACCATGACCTCGAGCCAAACACCCCCCCAGAAGCTTTTTTCACCTGGGTCTAACATTGGGCGAGTTAGCGTAGAGTAGCGTTAGCCGCTGAATAGCTTAGCGCGGGGCTAATGGACCCACGTTTGTATCTCTTAAATGACCCCACTAATAATGCCCGAAATGATATCAAAGGTCTACACTAGTATATATAGGTTATGCACTCATAAAACTATGGATTGGAAAGTTTGTAAGTACACCAGAAGTTTATGTAAATAACACTTGCCTGCTGGCTTCTGCTCTCTGCTGTTGTTGTTGTTGCTGCTGTGAGTCTAACTGCAGTTAGCAGCAGCAGCAGCAACAGAGAGCAGAAGAGAGCAGGCAAGTGTTCTTAAACTTCTGGTGTACTTACAAACTTTCCAATCCATCGTTTTATGAGTGCATTTGTACTAGTGTAGACCTTTCGGCTCATTTCATTAGTGAATAAGTCATTTACAGTGGCGATACGTCCATTCCCCCCGCGCCTAAGCTATTCAGCGCGACCGCTTTACGCTAACTCTCAATGTTAGACCCAGGGTAAAGCTTCTGGGAGTGTTGGCTTCGAGGTCATGTTGCAAAGGACCCGAGGTGAACTACGCAACATCACTTTAAGTACATAATTCCACGTGTTCATTCATAGTTTTGATGCCTTCAGTGAGAATCTACAATGTAAATAGTCATGAAAATAAAGGAAACGCATTGAATGAGAAGGTGTGTCCAAACCTTTGGCCTGTACTGTATATATTTTTTGTTAGGCCAAAGTAACAAATGTGTATAAAAAGTTACACAAGTTAGGCTACAGTTACAAAATGCAACAAGTGTCATGCACGGAGTCTCCTCCTCTCGCACGCATCACACCGGGCCTGCTGGGCTGTATGGTGTAGCTTGGAGCTTGCAACATGGAGCTTGAAGATGTAAAGAAAAAAAGAAAAACAGGAGAATTAACTTTGAGCAAGTTTGGAGGAAAGTCGGAGGTATGGAACCATTTTAAACAAGTCGTGGGCAGTGACAACGTATGTGTTGGCTTTGTCGAGTGCATTAAGTGCGGCACGCTGCTCGCCTATGACAGAAAATAAACGGGGACTTCGACAACGAACAGACACATGAAGCAGGCTAGCCATGGCAGAAAAGATGATAGTCAGCCTTTAATGTCCTGTTTTGTTACTTCTCCAAGCATACCCCTGAGGGCGAGGCAAGCCCTCACAGAGAAATGCGTTGTTGTTTTTTTCCTTCATTCCGATCCATTTGCAATCCATTCATTCTGCATAAACCAACAACGCAGTTTACAGGCTTCGTCCTTGTTGCATTATTCATTAAGATAATTCTAAACAGATTTCTGCAGTTCAAACAACTCAGAATTGTAGTTGAGAATGTCAGTTATAACGGCCCCCATTAAAAAATTGGGCTCTGGCTCATAATTCCAGTTAAGGTGTCGGGACGGGCTCGGACACAACGTGCACGTGCTCGGGTTGGGTCGGACTGGATTTCTTGGGCCCGATCTAAGCTCTAAAGACAATGCCAAGCCACATTCTGCACGTGTTACAACAGCGTGGCTTCGTAGTAAAAGAGTGCGGGTACTAGACTGGCCTGCCTGCAGTCCAGATGTGCTGTTTTCACAATACCTTGTATCCTGTTTGAGGAATCTGTGTCTTGTCCCAGTGGTCGGGTACATCAGTCAAATTTAGTTGACCAGGAGGCCTTCTGTGGTCAGAAAGCAAAGTAGGATTAGGATTATGGATGTGTTAAGCAATGTACTGTTAAAATTTACCGCGACAACAATGGCTTCTCTTTAAAGCGGTATGGACCACAATATGGTTTTCTTGGATGGAATACAGTGTAAATAAGGATGAGCTTTTCTGCAGCATGTGCAGACATTTCCCCAGCGGAGGTGACAGCCCAGAGAGGAGTGTGTTTGAGTGCTGGCCCTCACAAAGGTAACATTAAGTAAAACGTGTTTCATGCTTTTTGTGTTATTATTTAAGTAACCTAGTAACCTTCCTATTTAGTAAGAAATGATGAACACTGATGATGGCTTCTAGCTGAAACGCTTTTGTGTTTTGCCCACATTAAATAAGAAGACAACTTCTCTTTGAGTGACGTAGTTTTTTGTTTTCTTTGATCCTGTCACTGCCGTGGACTCTATACACTGTCTAAGATTTGGCGCTTTGCTGGCCACTTTTCATTATATCTTTCATAATTTAAACAATGCTAGGCTGGAAGTTTTCATTCTTTGATTTTCTTTTACTGCTGGTAGCTGCTCATGATCTGACCTGAAGCATATGGATAGGATATTTTTACATGTGCGAGTTTTGTCTGATGTAGGCTTTTCTATGTCATGCAGTGTGTAATTTAGATGCCTTCTCTGCGGTTTGGGTTCATGATTAGTTGCCACTTTGTGCAATAAAATGGTTAATTTTATAACAGTGCTGTGCAGAGCCAATGCTGCTGGCTCTAACGGGGGAAATATATTTTAGCCTGAATAGGTTAAAATCTACAGGTTTTTTTCTATTGTTGTGTACAAACTTTTTAGACTGAGTTTTGTTGGTTGAGCATGTTGTAGAAGACAGTACTATTGCCGTTGTAATGCAGTATGTTGGAAGGTAAAATTGTTGCCGTTTTTTTCAGATTGTCCTTTTTGCTACTTCTACGTCGTTTTGAAAATGGCCCACTCACTTTTGTACTGGCCCGCCCAAAATACAATTTCTGCCTACGCCACTGAGCGGGACCAACAGTATATTTGGGATTTCGTACCTCGCTTTCTTTGTTTTGACATCAGCTGCGGAGACAAACAGCGGCCGTCTTTTCACGAGCCTCTTGGTGCCATACTGCTTGTTTGTCTGTATCATGTCTGAGGAAAAGAGAAGATTATAACTGCTTGAATATTTTAAAATGCACAAAACAGTGAACACAGAGATCCATTGCCTAAAATCTGTTTACCCTGGAAACTGAGCGAGTATGACTGTGAACCAGCGGTGAACTCCACCACATCTTTGTCATTGTCCAGAAACTTCTGCTCCAGTGTAGGACTGTCTACGTCTGCTACTTTGCATCCACCAGCCTGCGACACAAGACAGATACGTCTGTTTTTACCTCAAAACATGACCAATCAGGAGCCAGTTAGTGTGGTATGTAAAAAGAGAATCTTTGTCCGCCCATCCGGGATGGAAATTCAAATGTATGCAATCCGGCTACAATCTCACTGTTGCTCATCTCTCTCCTTAGGGATGCTGCCACACAGCCTGAGCTGTTTGCACAGGCTGTGTGGCAGCATCTCTGCCTCTTTTCATTTTCTGTGTGTGTGGATGTAGAGCCATAAAAGACACAATTCATACATAAATGATGTGCATGGGTAGCAGCTTAAGTAAAAGAGTTGCAGGGTTATGTAAACACATGTAATCATCAGTTCAGTAGACCATGAGTGGGAAGGATAAAGTGGAAAGTACTGGTGTGATGAGTTTTTAAATGTCTGTCCCTTTAAAAAGCAGACTCCAAGACAAAAGGTTAAGTAGTTTCAGATAATAGACGTTTATATAAATTCCATTTCAGATCAAAGTTAGGACAGCTTCACTTCTTTCTCATCTTGTGCAAAATGTAATGGAGTAAGTTTGCTGCAGTGAACAGTTGTCACTGCAGTAGCATTTAGGGTTGTGGTACGCCTGTAAAATCACTGGAATAAAGGTAAAGTGGCCAATTTTAGCCCAAATCAGCTCCTATAGCTTGGCCTGCCGAGGCAAGTTGTCAGTTTGCATATCTTCAATAAAACTATTGCCTACTGCTGCTACTTTTTCATGCTGCTCTACTGTTTGCCAACTCGCACTGTTATCTATGAGGAACTGTTTCAATGTTAATAAGGTTTTTAATGACGTAGTGTTACTGGAGAGTACTGTATGACTTCGGACTTTGATCAGCCGTATAAAGGTCAGATAATACAGTATCTACCTTGATTCGCTGCAACATAATGTTGCAGATTGGGGAGACTGGGACATCTCAATTTCAGAATATATACCATATCGCGTTACATAAATAATCCATTGTTAAAAAATATTGATGAGAGCAGCTTTCACAGGACACAGGAAAGGCAGAACTCCAGTTACTCACAGTTGAAGCGTACATGTTCCACTTTCCGAACTCATCCTCCCAGTACCAAACCCACTCCGTGGTGTGGATGAAGGTTGGCTCAAGCAAAGAGTTTGTGGTAGAGAGTCGTCGGACTTTGTTCAATCCACGGGTCATTGTGTCAAAATGCACAGGTGGGGTGCTGTCACTAAAGACAGTAGAATAAATAACTATTAATTCATACAATTCATGTTGACAGTAAATAATGTACTACATTTTACCAATACATTAGTTTGCTAAAAACATTAGATCAATACTGGAAGTTCCTCTTCTGCTAAGCCTCTGTTGGCTGTAGCATATTTACCGTACAGACATGACCCCTATTTTACAGCGGAGGCACTGCAACTGTCGCGAGCAATCGCGGCCGTTCAAGTCAATGCTTGATATTCCACCACCCGCGACGCATGCGCAAAGTGCGTGTGAAGCAGCTCTCCGCTCCGCTAAAGATATGCGTCAGCTCTATTTTAAGCCGCGGGCCGTTGGGACCATATATATGTCAATGGGTGGGACAGGCGGGCAGGAAGTGAAACAGTTAGAGCATCCACTCAATTTACCAAAAGACACCCCCCAATATCATATATGTCCCGACGGGCCGGTGCTCACCAGAAACAGGATTTTAACCCCCACGTTATTCTTTTTATAACGTCGGCCCTGGAGGTAAGGAGTCTCACCTGGTTTTCTGACCACGATCAAAGGTTAACACATTGAACATATTAACAGCTTATTAACGTGCGCTTGTTGACCGATTTACGAATGCCTTCCTACAGTAGCTTAATAAAAGCGGGCTTTCCACACAAACAAACGTAGAACCTGCATGTGTCATTAGTAGCTATGAGAATTTTTTTTTGATTTTAACTGTCGGGCTCGGACACAAATTTCTTAATGCCTGTCGGGCTCGGGTCAGGTTCGGTCACGGCTCTGTCGGACGCGGGCCGGTGTTGCACCGTAAGCTGTGACCCATCAGGAAGTGTGACCGCAGAGGGCGCTGTTGCACATCGTCTGCTCGTGTGTGCTAGACAATGGAGGGCGAAGAAGAGCGCGTACGCAAACGGAGTAAACATTAATACATTACGTCCACGGATGCGAGCTGTATGATTATTCGCGATTTGTTATTGCTTCCTAAGGAGAAAAAGTAAACCGCTGTTTATCTGAAAGTAAATAAAATATATTCAGGTACATTTTCTCTGAAATTTAACATTTATTTCTTTGTGACTGCATGCACAATTACATTTGTAATAAGCACATTGGCTAAGTTGTCATAATGTGTGACCCCACTGTAACTGCTTAATAAAGGAGTTAAACTTAAAAATATAGTTTGGGGTAGTTATGTCATGTCTTCACACTAATCTGGACCCATGTTTTCTTATTTGGAGTCATCACAGAGCCAGTATCTCAGAGGTCACCATATATGACAAGTAGCAGCTGTCAGAATGTGTGACCCCACTGTAACTGCTGAATTAATGAGTCAAACTTCAAAATATTGTTTGGGGTTGTTATGTCATGTCTTCACACTAATCTGGACCCATATTTTCTTATTTGGAGTCATCACAGAGCCAGTATCTCAGAGGTCACCATATATGACAAGTAGCAGCCGTCAGAATGTGTGACCTCACTGTAACTGCTTAATTAAGGAGTCAAACTTCATAATATTTTCTGGTGTTGTTATATCATGTCTTCACACTAATCTGGACCCATGTTTTCTTATTTGGAGTCATCACAGAGCCAGTATCTCAGAGGTCACCATATATGACAAGTAGCAGCCGTCAGAATGTGTGACCCCACTGTAACTGCTGAATTGATGACTCCAAATAAGAAAATATGTGTCCAGAGTAATGTGAAGACATGATATAACAACCCCAAACAATATTTTGAAGTTTGACTCATTAATTCAGCAGTTACAGTGGGGTCACACATTCTGACGGCTGCTACTTGTCATATATGGTGACCTCTGAGATACTGGCTCTGTGATGACTCCAAATAAGAAAATATGTGTCCAGAGTAATGTGAAGACATGACATAACTACCCCAAACAATATTTTGAAGTTTAACTCCTTTATTAAGCAGTTACAGTGGGGTCACACATTATGACAACTTAGCCAATGTGCTTATTACAAATGTAATTGTGCATGCATGTGCATGCAGTCACAAAGAAATAAATGTTAAATTTCAGAGAAAATGTACCTTAATATATTTTATTTACTTTCAGATAAACAGCGGTTTACTTTTTCTCCTTAGGAAGCAATAACAAATCGCGAATAATCATACAGCTCGCATCCGTGGACGTAATGTATTAATGTTTACTCCGTTTCGCGTCTGCTCGCCGCCCTCCATTGTCTAGCACACACGAGCAGACGATGTGCAACAGCGCCCTCTGCGGTCACACTTCCTGATGGGTCACAGCTTACGGTGTAACACCGGGCTCGGACAGACATTTTCGGCCCAATCCGGAATATAATAGGGACTATAGGAGGGGTAAGGGAGTGATGCAAGAATGGCAACGGTCTTTATAGCGTCAAAATCTGAAAACAAATACACCAAAAAAGGTATGAACTAAATACTAAATCTAATGTATATAGCATATTTGTCATAATTTAAACAAGTCTCCTGAAGAGAAACGGGTATCTCTCTCACCTCTGCCTGCTGGTGTGTGTGTGTGTGTGTGTGTGTGTTTTTGTTTTTGTGTGTGTGTTTGTGTGTGTGTGTGTGTGTGTTGTTTTGTGTGTGTGTGTGCGCATGACTGGCCGGCGCCGAGCTAGAGTGGCCGGGCAGGCACTAGCTGGCTGTCGCGTCACTTCATGGAGCCTCTCAACTCCGAAAACTTTGAAGCAAATTGTCATTTCGGCATCGATTTTCACAAGACTGCCTATATTCGAAATCTAAACAGTTCATTTCTCACCTAAAACGTTGTCAGAAGTGAATTTAGTGATGAATAAGATGGCGAAAACTGTTGAAATTGTCCCATTGTTGGTCTGTCTGTACCGGAAACCCGACCCTTGTTGACCTAGGTTCCTACGCGAAAAAAGGGAACACCGAAAAGACCCTGCCCTGAAGTAGGAGCTCAAAGAGTTACAGGAACTGCGGCCAGAGGAACTTAAAAATCCCCAAATTGGTCCAGTCAGAACACAAGAAAAGAAGGGTTCTAGGAATGTTATGTTCTAGGAACTGCAAAAATCCCTTGAGTCGGAAAGCGGCTATTGAATGTCAGTAGAGAGTACCTGTATGTGTTTTTAGGGTCACAGTAGTCCTTCTCAATCGCCTCATTTTCATTATCAGTCAAGGCGGTCCATTGATCGTCCTCTCTGACCTCCCATCTGTACGGCATCTTGTCGTGAGCTTTAAAACATCGCTCTGAGAAGACATCGTCATAGAAACTAGATTGATGATGATGACGTGATATGCTCTAAACTCTATAGTACAAAATAAGTGTAATTATTACTGTTTTGCATTATGATCTATGATGTATCATTGATTACTTACCCTCATGTATACAGTGTCCTTTGATGAAGAACATGCATATCTCAGTTTTATCTGAAGGAAACAAACAAAAAGGGTACGGTGAAGTGGTGGTGTGCTTTTTTTTGTTTGTTTACAATTTAGAGTTCTTTCAGAAAAGCTTTTGCAGCTGGCGTAGTTTACCTCTAGCAGGCCTTTGCCTTTGCCTCCTGTTCGGCCCATCATCGGTGTTTGAATCGCCGATGACCGCACCGGGGTTGTCATTAGTGGAACTGGTTGATGGTCTGCCTGTGTTCCTGCCATTCTCTCTGATAGCTGATGAAGTTTTATTCGGATTTAGTTTTTTTTTCCGACCATCGTCGCTGTTCGCGTCAGTGTTGTTGCGAAGATTTGGTCGATTTCTGTCAGCGTACTTCAAAGCCAATATGTTTGCATAAACCGACTTCAAGGAATGAGTGAGGTCTTCAGGCACACCTTTCTCCTGGAGGCTCTTGTATGGCTGCGGAGCATTAAAATCATGAGCCTTGGAGCAGCTGCAGTCGCGGTTCAGGAACCCCTCACAGATATGCAGTCTCTTACAGGCAAAACCCTCCTGACACAGACCGAACTCCCCACCACCATTGTTGTAATTATGACATATCTGGTATAGGGAGAAAAGCAAAAAGCAAGGAAAACAACAAACAGGAAATTGCTTTTGTGATATTGACATTTCATTTTTCACTGACCAACTCCTTTAAGATGATAAATACAGATGTTATCCAGCTACTGTAAACCCAAGTGTTGATGAAGTCAACAAAACTTCTGTTACTCTAAAGGACTCAAGGGTTTCTTGCAATCATATTTTTAGCATCCGACGACTAGGATTTAATACATATCCAAACTATTTCCTGTTTGGATAGGTTTTTTTATGCGTAAACCAGTTTTTAGCTCAGATTTACTGATCTACAACAATCTGATTTGAAAAACCACTCTGGATGAATCTTGTGTGTGTAGTGAAACTTACCTCAGGCAGAAGCCAGTTGTCGCTCTGCAGCAGCAGTGTGCACAGCTCGGCCCGGCTCAGACTCTCCAGCTTATGCGCTCGCAGTAAACCCGCATTGTGATCACAGTTCAGCTCATGGGAGTATTTGCATCCTGTCCTGTCATCCATGAACATAATACACACAGTTCAGTTATGAGTATAATTTTAAATATACAGTTGCTCTGTAAAATAATACATTCCTCCATTATGTTTTGTAAATTGGCTAAATACTATATTACTGAATTCATATAAATGTTTTTTATGTGTTCCTATGTTGGTTGAAAAGTCTGACATCTGCAAATAGTATTGCTGTTTTAAAAGTAAAACATGATAGACTATGGAGCTAGATTTGTTTCTTTATTACATGCGAGAAAATAAATGATCTGAGAGGAAAAAAAAAGTTTGAGAGCAAAAGTTATCACACTGATAGCAAAAAAGCATTTTATGAGAGAAAAAAAAATATTTGAGAGAAAAAGTTTTCATACCAACAGCAAAAAATAATAATATTTGAGACTAAAAAAAGTTTTGAGAGAAAGTATTTTCTCATAGAACATAAAAAAATATAAATTTGAAATTTTTTAAATTATTTCTGAGAAAAGAAAATCTCTCTCAAAATACTTTTTTAAACTCTCAAATATATATTTTTTGCTATCAGTGTGAAAACATTTTCTCAAAAAAAAAGTGTTTCTCTCAAAACGTTTTTCTTCTTGCTCTCAAAACCTAAGTCTTTGCTCTCGATGCAATTTCTTGCTCTCGTGTCAGGATTTTGCTCTCGCTGTGAAAATAATGTCATGGGCGGGGCCACGTTCCTATTGGCCAGTCGGGTGAGCACCGTCTTGTCTTGGGAGTCGAACTGAATCATTACACTGGCTGAGCAATGCCAGCCAGGGGTATCCAGATACATTGCGCAACAAGGAACAATGGCTGCCAGGTCGACCAGAGAGACCCATAAATGTAAGTATTTTCGGCTTAAAGAATTGATTTAAAAATTACGACAGTCTTGTTTTGTGCTCTACACAATCATGTACATAGATATTTGTAACTATATTTGTAACTGAAACGTTTTTAAAAATCGCTAGCTTGCTATGCTAACGTTACATTGCTGATTTGCACAACAGTCCCGCATTTCTCTGCCTTGACTGCATGCATGTCTACATTGTTAACTAAACTCCATTAGCAGCGAAATTAGTTTGATATCAGTGCATAACACTACTTGCTTTGGAGACACATGCTTTACATATACTGTCCTGTATCACACAGGGACGCCGGAGGAAACCCAGCAGCTGATCCACTTTCTGGCTGAAAACGAGCAGTAATCATGTGTAATTCATTCCTGTTCATGTACCTGTACATTGTTGTTGGTTATGATACAGGACACTAATGAAAGAAATGGGGTTGGAGGGAAAGGTTACTGGCCAACAGGCATCACACTATGGTCTGGAATTTCAGAATAGCTGTAGTTTTGTTTGTTTGTGTGTCTTTTAGTTTTATACATTTGAGTGCCTTTTTTAGTTTGACATCTAAGTTATTGTTCTAATAGTTGATAATGGTTCTCTACATTTTTCTATAATGTTTTTGCATGTTATGTTTATTTTTTGGGGAAATAAAGACTTTTTTTAACAAAGTGTTTCTGAACATCAATGACATTCAAAACAGTGATAACTGAAACAGATAAACACACCATGCAGTGTATAGAAATATTGATTGCAAACAGACCTAAGTATATATGATGATGTACCCAAGTGGCGTCTCATTTCATGGGGTATGTTTTCAACAACCATAGTGTGCAACAACCATACAAAGACTATTTTACACAAAACTAGGTGGGACACTTTGAAACGGTATATCAATCACTATCTAACGTTGGCTAGCTATAGGGTTGCCACCTTCCATGCAGACTAGCTGAAAGTTGTACAGGAGGTTGTATATGATGATCAAGCAGTTACTCTTCAGGTGCTTTGAGGCTAGCAAGGGCAAAGGTAGAAACTAGCTCACTAAATAAGGAGTGAAACTATCTAAATCAACATATTCATTTGGCATTTGATTTAAAAATGGGTACAAACCAGGTGAGTTTGCAAGTTTACCTAGCATGATGGCTAATTAGTGATTAGCTTTTCTAGCAATTAGCATGCTAATAATATAATACACATTCATAAATATGAGTGCTATTCTTTGTCCATGTCAATCTGACAAACGCATCAGTAATGGCAAACTAGCTTACATTTAGGGTTAGCCTATTTAATGTTTAATCTTCAGTGATGCTGAGCTTGCTCAGCCAGTGTAATGATTCAGTTCGACTCCCAAGACAAGACGGTGCTCACCCGACTGGCCAATAGGAACGTGGCCCCGCCCATGACATTATTTTCACAGCGAGAGCAAAATCCTGACACGAGAGCAAGAAATTGCATCGAGAGCAAAGACTTAGGTTTTGAGAGCAAGAAGAAAAACGTTTTGAGAGAAACACTTTTTTTTTTTTAGAAAATGTTTTCACACTGATAGCAAAAAATATATATTTGAGAGTTTAAAAAAGTATTTTGAGAGAGATTTTCTTTTCTCAGAAATAATTTAAAAAATTTCAAATTTATATTTTTTTATGTTCTATGAGAAAATACTTTCTCTCAAAACTTTTTTTAGTCTCAAATATTATTATTTTTGGCTGTTGGTATGAAAACTTTTTCTCTCAAATATTTTTTTTTCTCTCATAAAATGCTTTTTTGCTATCAGTGTAATAACTTTTGCTCTCAAACTTTTTTTTTTCCTCTCAGATCATTTATTTTCTCGCATGTAATAAAGAAACAAATCTAGCTCCATACCGAAGGACAACACAAGGGTTTAAAGGTCATATGAAATTAGCATTATATATAACATAATATGGCAAATGGTCAAGGATTAACAATAGTTAGACGTTTTGGGAATATGCATATTTGTCTTTTTGCCAAATTTTTATGGAAAGAGTGATAGAACTCTCATGTTTGTATGGTAAATATGTAGCTAAAACTAGCAGCTGGTTAGCTTAGCATAAAGACAGAAACAGGTTTTCAGGAAAACTCCAAAAAGTTCCACGAAGTTCAGCACTTAAGACTATTCTTTAAATAGCATTTATTATTCTGACTTTGAAGCTACTTCAAAAGTCTAAGGGACATCAGAGTTCATTGGGCTAAATTAAGATGTAAAGCTACGCGTCCATGGGTTTTTTGACATAACGTTAGCCGTTGACAAAATGTGAACTTGTAGGCCAAGCCAAAAGAAATAAAAAAAATACTTGTCAGATGGCTGACGACGCACTGTTGTCAGCCATCTGTTGGGTGTAATGTAAGACAGGAACAGAAATTATGCTACTGCTGGTACCTAACATTTTATATTCATGCTGTATGTGTAGCCTACTGTTGTCAGCCAACTAACACGTGAGTCAAGGCAGGCCTTTACCTCTGCTCAAATGCAACCACATCAAACGCCAAAACAAACCTGTGACGGCCAAATAATATGTGCAATTAAATAGCTATTTAATTGCACATGGAAACGATACTATTTTGTTTTATTATTTCAACAATAAAGCTTCCTTTATAAACAACTGAGATAACTCTGAAGTAGTCACAAGCCTCTCCAATAGCCCAACATTCATTAGACTCACGTTAGGCCTTACACCTTTAGCAAACATATTTACCTCATAGACAGTATATAAGATTTACCTCGACCGAGTGAACGGACAGGATCCGGTGAGGAGGAACTTTTTACACAGGTGCAGCGCCCTGCATGATCCCGGACACTCTCTGGCTCTGCACAGTTTCAGTCTGGTCCTCGCCACCACCTTCGGCTGCTCGAAAGGACTACACAAAGCAAATCTATCTCGGTTACTAATTATATTATGAATTTCATCGCCTAAGCCGAGATTCAATATCAAATAATCAGTGTCAACTGATCCTTGATTGGCGCAGATGATCTTCAATATTTCCGACTCCATTATTTTGACTCTCTTCTTTTCTGTTTCCTTAAGCCTGTATTTCCTTCCACCTCCGAACACAACAAGACAGCAACTGCTGAGTGGAGGCTGGGTTCACTGGAATAGGAAAGTTCAGTATCATTTCTGAGGTTTGGAAACCGAAACTTAACTATATTTAGCAGTTATTGCTGTAACGCTGCTCTCCTCCGCTTGGGGGCGTCGTCGTGTTATATGACCTCAGCCCTGTATTCATAGGACAGAGGAGATTTTTCCCCGTTTTATAATTTATCTATCCTATATGAATATAAATGTCAGACATTTATATTCATCTTGGGATCTCTACCGTTAACAGTAGGCCTGCAGACATTGAAAAGACATGACATGAAACCCAATCATCTAATATATATTTTATTATCTTTATAAAATGACAGAAATTACACTGCAAGAAAATCATTTGTCATATTCACTTACTGAAACATCTAGGTCTGAAATACATTCTGCCACTGAAGACATGTTTACTTACTGCAGCCGTTTCATAAATTCATTGGTTTCTGAAAAATAAACATGATTTAATAATCTAATATGTAATACTCTGCATTTTATGTTTCTGACCAGCATTAATCATTTTCATCTTGCTTTTCTAACGTGTCTTTACAGTCTAGCCAAGTGTTTTTATAATAGGTGTGTCCAATGATATTTGCCACTTTTTAAAAATGTTATTACTGTAATCCCATTAATGCATTCTGGCAGTCCCACCAGCTGACACCTGCATACACACGTGTCCCCTGTAGTTCCATACATTTTTGTGAAATGGTTGCTATTTGATCCTGTCTTCAAAAACGGCACTGTTCGCTGAACATTTATTCTGTCTTGTAACTTATTTTGGTTGCTGAACATTCGGTGCATCCCTAGTGGAGGAGATGGCGTGGGTTGGTTTACTATTCTGCTAGCTGGGTATTGGTAAGAGGATGTGCTGGGTTGGTTTAAGCAGTGCCGGTCCTGACCTCCCTGGGGCCCAAAGCTAAATTCTGCTTAGGGGCCCTCCTACCTGACCCTTGAGCCATTAAGACCATTTCCAGACCATTGTCCTCGCCAGGTCATTTTTCTGGGGCCTCAGCCCCGAATGCTTTTTTTTTATTTACTTAAATGTAGGCAACACTGAGTTTAGGTGGGCAATAATATTGCTACACGACTTGGCGTTCTGAATGAGATACTGTCAAATCAGCCGAGAAATAACGTAATGCACAGCAGACTATAGGGCAGGTGGATTTATTTTTCCTGAAATATTCTGACTTTTTTCTTTTAATATTATAACTTTATTTTTCTCCAAATATCACGAGTCCACATCTCAGAGAACGAAGATGGGATGAGTTATATTTTGAATGCAATACAGAATGCCTGAGAGCCTATTATGTTTCATTATAGTTTTACATTTTGAATTGTCACCTGTGTTTTCCCTTCCATCATAAATTGATGCAGAAAAAGGTAGAAATAGGTGCATACAAATTCACCAGAATGTAGGAAATTAATTTTGTTTAACATCTAGATTATAGACAATACGGTTATTCATTTAATCAGCTCCATCAGGCCCATTCAAACTGGAAGCCCCCAGATTTCCTTTTATACATATACAATATAAAATACTTTTTATACCATGGATTGGCTAAATACTTGATGGTTATTTACTGAGAGTTGTGCATCCTGCCCAGCTAATCAACAGTTTAAATTAAATATATACATCAATAGTCAATGTCAATCCAATGCTTTCCATCTTCTTGTTAACACCACACCAAATTCCATTCTCTAAACTTTAACACGTTAGTTTCTTACAACTTTAAGTCTCTATCCACTACACAGCACTTAAAACAAGTTCACTTTTACAGCTAACTCACCTCTTACTCTCGTCATTACCTCCTTCCTAAACAGCCAGGATCAAGTTGAGTTTTTGTTTAAACTAAATATGATTGGTGTGATAACTTCATCCCAAATTAATCAGAGCACAAAAGGTACAACTGCCTCCCAAGTTACTGTATGACCAGCTACTGACAAGTAAAAGGCTATTTTTAAACAGTCAGTCCACATGAAAACACACCGGGGCTACATTCACTTCCAGGTAACTTCACGGAGAACATGAGGGCAAAATAGCATCACTGATCTATTTTTGCCGAATCTTTTTTGTCTTTTAACCGAATCTACTCTCCGTCTAGCTCTGCTAAAAACACCGGATCTGCAGTGTCGATAACTACCATATGCACCTTGCGCATAGGGTGGACCGGCTCTGGGTATGAGGCTGTGCTGGATTTATAAACGGGTTAGATAAAGTTGATAAACTGATATGCTGGGTTTGGCAACTGGTTTTGGTGGCAGTACTGGTTTGGGTGGCAGTACTGGTTTGGGTGGCAGTACTGGTTTGCGTGCTGGTACTGGTCTCAGTGCCGGTACTAACGCAGTACCAAATAAGTCGACGGGCGGTTGCGTGGACTTGTACTGCAGCAGGTACTCGGGGTAGATCTGGTGCTTCTCAAACACGACAAAGATGGAAGGGGATATAACATCGTCGACGCAGCTGTCATAGAAGTTTATATCTCCGCCGTCCTTAGAAGGAGGTCGGACGTAGTCGGAGGACCCTCTGGTGTAATCTCCCACCAGCACCCGTGAGATGAACAAGGACTTGACATCAGAGTCACCGGTGTAGCTGTGGGAGTATTCTGCATCCCGGGCAAAATAACTACCTGGGTTTGGACACAGAGATGTCTGGATTATTGTAAGATCATTGTACTTCATGTGCAAAGATGCTAGATAAACAATAAATACATAATAAATGAACAATTATCTGTTTATTTGGTCTATAAAATGTCAAGATGTTAAACTTGCTATCTAGCTATCTATATCTTCTATCTAGTACGTGACTGTCCTGCTATTAATACAGACATATGAACTAACCACAGACCGTTCCCTTGTGCATGAGCTCACTGTGGTGGGCTGCTGAGAGTGAATAGGGGAAACACTGGAATGGATTGGATGTATGTGGTGTTATTTTAAATGTACGGGAAACACTGATGTATGAAACTGCCAATTTGATTAATTTACTTACTTTTACTTAATTAATTGAAGGTGTCTTTAAACTATAGAGCAGCCCAAATCACAGAACGCACGTGCGTGAAATTAGTAACGTTAAAAGGAATTTGCGTTAACTCATTATCGTGTTCATTTTGACAGCTCTATTACTATCACATACGACAAAAAAAAGCAGAAATCCACACCATCATGAATCTGAAACTAGTGAATGTTTGGCATATTTGCTTGATAATTGACTTAAACAATTGATCCATAATCAAAACAGTTGCTTATCAATTTTCTGTCAATCGACTTGTCAATTAATCAACTAATTGTTTCAGTTGCTGTTTTTTTAAATTTATTTTTTTTGGCATTTTAAGCCCTACATAGAAGATTGCTATCCATTGTAATCCATTGTCTTGGGAGGAGCTATGACCCCTCTGAACCACAGTAAACTATTCTAAAGCAAAACTGATGGACAGTTTAAACACCAGATAGGGGTAAAAAGTTAGTTTTTGGGGAGTGTTAAGATTTTAGAATTTTATTTTTATTTTTGTATTAATACAACAGCGTATTGTTATAACATCAGTAAACAGCTTAATGAAAGTTTCTTCAACTCACCTTTGCCATAAACAGTTCCATGAGTTCCACAGATTCTCCAGTCAAAGTTGGTGTGGCAGATGACATCTACGTATTTAGAGGCAGTGCCATGAAAAAGCTTTTTTTCAGTCACATTGCGCCCCTGGTTGTTGTTCATCATCTGATTTTTCTGCCTTTATTTTGGAAAAATAAATCAGAAACTTTAAATCAGGTTGATACATTTAGCAATGCATGCTTATTAGTACAGGCATTATGCAACATGACCCCACACAAATTACCACAGAAACTCTACATCAACTGATGTAGTCTCATAAAAGTCACCTCTATAACATATAAAATGTCCTAAGGAATCCAAGTGGTGGAAAGTATTGAAATATATTGCAGCCCTTGTTAAGGGGAGACACTACAGGGGAATAGGGAAAATATTTTAACTAACAGATATCACCATGAAACTTCCCCAGTTGATGACAATCATTTTTTGTATTACAAGTTTTCTGAACTTTACGCAAATGAGGCGTTCTCTAATTAAATGTGCCAATATGCACACTTTCCCATGCATTGATGTCTAAGTGACTAATGTTAACAAAATCCATAAAATCTTTAAAAAATCTGTCTAAAAACTGACACTACACATTTTCAATTGCAGCCCGGTTCACAGCTGCTGGTTAAAGCGTTCTCACTCAATACTGGACCAAAGATTTCAAAAGGTTTTTAAAATATTTCAAAAAAAATTAGTCACTTAAACAATCCCACTGTTCATCATTCCGCTATAATTATGAATCATATTTCTCCGTATCTGTATATCTGTATCAGTGTCTGTGTCCAAACCGGCAGTGACAGATGTCGCCCACAAAGAGCCTGGGTCTGTCCAAGGTTTCTGCCTAAAAGGAAGTTTTTCCTCTGTTGCACCAAAGGCTGGCTCGTGGGAAATTGTTGGGTCTCTGTAAATTATAGTGTGTGGTCTAGACCTACTCTATCTGTAAAGTGTCTTGAGATAACTCTTGTTATGATTTGACACTATAAAATAAAATTGAATTGAACACCAATGCATGATGAAATAGGGTCCAAGTTGAAAAATACTGATGCACCATTATTTATGCAAATTAACACATATTTAATTAGATAATTCCTAATTTGCATAATTAAACATAAACGTTCTGAAAACTTGTAATACAAAAAAATATTGTCTTATTGTAAGTAATCAACTGGGGAAGTTTCATGGTAATATCTGTTAGTTAAAATATTTTCCCTATTCACCTGTAGTGTCTCCCCTTAATGGGTGGCAATGGCATCACCAATTTTAGTATTTTTTTATATATTTTTTTTAAGATCAAAATCTTATTGTTTTTTATATTTTTGAACATACAGAACAGAAACAAAAAAACAACCCTCTCCCACCCTCTGCTCGATGGTGTTTTTTGCCCCCAACGGCTCCTTCCAGGCAGCGCTGCGACCGCTGCCTTCAAGGCACCTAACCCTAACCTTAACCTTAACCCTAACCATAACCATTGCCTACCAACGGTGCCTTCCAGATTTCTTTCACATCTACTGCAGTCAGATTCACTGTGTTCACTCGGAAGGAATCACTTCACATGGGTAGGCACTTTTAATGACATTTCGAACATGTTAAGAGGCTAAACGCATGTTTAAAGTTTGCCCGGTTTCAGCCTCCTGGGTGCTAACACTAGCAGGAGGATAAAACAGTGTAGGCAACACCGATTGTTTTTATTTTTCTCGCTACAGACAGTACTCCAAATTTACAAACAGAGCTACGTATTGAAATCGACCGGAATTCTCCTTTAAGCTACTTGGTGTAGCAGCAAAACCCCTCAACTGAGCAACGGTGCATTTAACTGCTTATATGTATGTTCAACTTCTCTTTTTTAAGAGGAAGAGGTCTTATTTCTTCTTTATAAAAGTTACATACTCTCGCTTTAAAAACCAGAGAGTGATGGTTATCTGAGCACATACAATAATAACCCAGCTAAGAAGATATTTTAAAGACACGACCACTGGGATGGATACTATCATAAGTTTGCGAGACAAAGCACATGAAAATCACCTACGTACCACTGAAAGACTTCCCAAAGAGCTTTGTTCTGAATCCTCTCTATTTGGACAATGTCAAAACCTCTCATGGTTTTACAGAAAACAGTTTCACTCTCCTTAAGTTCATCCGAGGAGCGCTGCAGGGGGACTCGCTGGAACACAAAGAGAAAAGAAATTGTTGTTACCCAGGGTACATTCAGAATGGCATTTCGGCAAATATTGCACCTCCTGTGATTTGGGTATTACACTAGTCCATAATTACAATTAATAGTTTAGCCCCAGAATACACCTTTACTGGCATTTGGTAAAGAAATTGGCTGTGGTTTTCCAGAATCACAATTTTACAAGGACCAATACAATACAATACAGGACCTTTGCAGATTGCCAAAACAGCACAGTGTCAACAATATTTTATGCTGCATATAGTATGATCTTATTTCTTTGTTAACAACACTACATTGATCCCCACCCACCTTTTGTCAGAAAATCACACCCAGAAGACGAATAAGCAAATATGCACATTATGAAACATTATGACGTGGATTTGGCTACTATTTGCAAAACTTCTAAGCCAGGGCATGAATGTTAGGAGAAACTAAAATAAAGAGTAGAGTTGTCTGTCATGCATATTGAAGGTGCGGTGTTTTCACAATACCTTGTATCCTGTTTGAGGAATCTGTGTCTTGTCCCAGTGGTCGGGTACAGCGGTCAAATTTAGTTGACCAGGAGGCCTTCTGTGGTCAGAAAGCAAAGTAGGATTAGGATTAGTTTTATTGTGAAGTGGTTTAATTAAATGTTTCTTAAAAAGGTGGAAAACATCAGCGGGACCAACAGTATATTTGGGATTTCGTACCTCGCTTTCTTTGTTTTGACATCAGCTGCGGAGACAAACAGCGGCCGTCTTTTCACGAGCCTCTTGGTGCCATACTCCTTGTTTGTCTGTATCATGTCTGAGGAAAAGAGAAGATTATAACTGCTTGAATATTTTAAAATGCACAAAACAGTGAACACAGAGATCCATTGCGTGCAATCTGTTTACCCTGGAAACTGAGTGAGTATGACTGTGAACCAGCGGTGAACTCCACCACATCTTTGTCATTGTCCAGAAACTTCTGCTCCAGTGTAGGACTGTCTACGTCTGCTACTTTGCGTCCACCAGCCTGCAACACAAGACAGATATGTCGGTTTTTACCTCAAAACATGACCAATCAGGAGCCAGTTACTGTGGTATGCCTACAAAAACTAAAATTGAAAAAAAATTAAATGTATAAATATACTCAAATGATTGTCAACTGTCAAATTTGACCCGTTTTCAAAATATCTATATCAGAAGTATGTGTTTCTCTTTAACTACCTAATTTTAATTACCCCATAATAACATGGATGATTCCATACAACGGGCTTTGCAAGTACAACAAAAGATCGGATCTGTACTTTAATTGAATTTTGGGTGTTTTATTCAATGTTTCGAAACAGTATCCTCACTGAATGTTGACATATACAAGTCTGTGATTATCCTTCCTTTGTATATTATAATATTAGTCTAAATAATTCATAATTTCTGCTTCTTTTTTTTTTTAAATCAAGAATAAGGTAATTTCCTATAAATGAGTTTTATTGACCATGAATTCCAAAAATAATTGTAAAATTAGTGGAAATAAGTTTGTTAGTGGTGTTTAGACATGGTAGCGAAAAGTTCAGTTTTGTCCGGGGAGGACCCGCGTGCATGGTCGAATGGAAGAAAACTCAAGGGTTAAAAGTTGTTTTAAGTCTTGCAACAGAAAACTCAGATTGGACAGATAGTCTAGCTAGCTGTCTGGATTTACCCTGCAGAGATCTGAGGAGCAGTTAACCATAAACCGACCGGAGTTTAGAATGCCAACACAAAGAAAGCGAAAGGTGAGGGACATATGGCCGAAATTGAGGGACATCTGGCAGATCTTCTGGCGGCACCGTAAATGAGTCTTCGTCGATATAGACTATATTTAGCATAATATTATGAAGTGGTTTCAAATCTATATAATAATCTAACTCTCCCCAAGAAATTAAATATGCATATTTTCCCTATTAACTTCCTTAAATGTTGCTGAAGTTGCTTAATACTGTTTTTATTACTGGTACTGATATCAAAAATGTTTGAACAATGCCCAGCCCTACAGATAATGGATGTAAAATTCCACTTCAGAGCAAAGCTGGGAATGCTGCTCTACTGTTTGCTAACTGGCACTGTTATCTATGAGGAACTCTTTCAATGTTTATAAAGTTTTTAATGACGTTGCGTTACTGGAGAGGAATGACATCGGACTTTGATCAGCCGTATAATGGTCAGATAATACATATCTGGATTGGCTATAATATAATGTTGCAGATTGGGGAGACTGGGACATCTCCATTTCAGAATATATCCCAAATAACATTACATAACTATTCCATTGTTTCTATAAAAAAAATTATTGATGACAGAAGCTTTCACAGGACACAGGAAATGCAGAACTCAGCACTTCACCATACGTTAAACAACAGTTATGTTCTGATGACAGTTTTTTATAGACTTTAAGTTGGTCATATTTTGTGCATGGATGTGTAGTGTGTTGTGCTGTAAACTGTGACATTTCCTAATGTCTGGATTATCACCACTAAATTAAACTAAAAATAACTCCAGTTACTCACAGCTGAAGCGTACATGTTCTACTTTCCAAACTCATCCTCCCAGTACCAAACCCACTCCGTGGTGTGGATGAAGGTTGGCTCAAGCAAAGAGTTTGTGGTAGAGAGTCGTCGGACTTTGTTCCATCCACGGGTCATTGTGTCAAAATGTACAGGTGGGGTGCTGTCACTAAAGACAGCAGAATAGATAACCATGAATTCATACAATTCAATTCATTTCAACAGCAAGTAATGCGTCGAGTTGCAACAAAACAAATACAACAGTTTGCTGAAATATCACATCAATACTGGGGTTTTCCTTTCAGCTAAGCTAAGCAACTGTTAGCTATAGCTTCATCTTTAGCATACAGACATGAGAGTGGTCTCCAACCTCTAACTCTTGGCACAAAAGTGAATAAGCACATTTCTCAAAATGTCAAATGAAAATAAATCTGCAGAAAATACTTCTTCCCAGAACTACGATCTCATTGAATGTCAGTAGAGAGTACCTGTATGTGTTTTTAGGGTCACAGTAGTCCTTCTCAATCGCCTCATTTTCATTATCAGTCAAGGCGGTCCATTGATCGTCCTCTCTGACCTCCCATCTGTACGGCATCTTGTCGTGCGCTTTAAAACATCGCTCTGAGAAAAGACATCGTCATAGAAACTAGATTGATGATGATGACGTGATATGCTCTAAACTCTATAGTACAAAATAAGTGTAATTATTACTGTTTTGCATGATGATCTATGATGTATCATTGATTACTTACCCTCATCCTTGCAGTGTCCTTTGATGAAGAACATGCATATCTCAGTTTTATCTGAAGGAAACAAACAAAAAGGGTACTGTAAAGTGCACATTTTACAGTTATTTTAGAAAACAGTTTTAATGAAAGCTTTTGCAGCTGGCGTAGTTTACCTCTGACAGGCCTTGGCCTTTGCCTTCTGTTCAGTCCATCAGGGTTAGCAGAGAATTCTCTGGTGGAAGAGTTTAGTTGCTTTCTGTCAGCGTACTTCAAAGCCAATATGTTTGCATATACAGACTTCAAGGAATGAGTGAGGTCTTCAGGCACACCTTTCTCCTGGAGGCTCTTGTATGGCTGTGGAGAATTAAAATCATGAGCCTTGGAGCAGCTGCAGTTGTAGTTCAGGAACCTCTCACAGATATGCAGTCTTTTGCAGGCAAAGCCCTCCTGACACAGACCGAACTCCCCGCCGCCATTGTTGTAATGACGACATATCTGGTATAGGGAGAAAAGGTGGTTACAATCAAGGAAAAGGGGTTGGAAAACAACAAAACAGGAAATTGCTGTTGTGATATTGACAATATTTCATTTTTCAGTGAACAACTCCTTTAAGATGACAAATACAGATGGTATCCAGCTAAATCCAAGTGTTGACGAAGTCAACAAACTACTGTTACTCTAAAGAACTCTAGGGTTTCTTATAAAAAAAGTTATTTTCTAAGCGTAAACCAAATAGGCTGATCGGTCCAAAATATAAGTATCACTACAGAAGTAAGCAAGTCCTTTGCACAAGTCCTAGAGTCAGCTCCGGCGGCCACATTACTGCAGGAAAGCAGTGCAGTGCCAGCTGCGCCCGGTGAAATCCAGGTCAAAAAACTGATAATGAATTTTGTTCTTTAACGCATTTCGTTTGATTATATAATGACAAATATCACTTCCATGAGGCTGTTCTCAGCAGACAGATTACAGGAAATGAACTTGAAATTTCATATTCTTACAGCTTAAGTTTAAGCTGCATGTAGAGTTTATGTGTTGTTCATTCTAATGTTGATTAACATACATGGCATTCTTTTGCCTTATTAATACCACCAAATACACTAAAGCGGTCAGGTTGGGAACCCATACGTTTATGCACATTTCTTTTTGCATTTAGTTTTGCATGAAATATGACCAATGTATTTTGAGTATAGCTAAAAGTATACCTTAAAAACCCGGAATAGTGTGCTTCTGCAACCGGATCAGAAAATATGAATCCTTACTGTGTACCCTTCCATAACTGAGGCAATGGTTTATGGCTCTGATTTACTCTTTGATCTAACAATCTGATTTGAAAAACCACTCTGGATGAATCTTGTGTGTGTAGTGAAACTTACCTCAGGCAGAAGCCAGTTGTCGCTCTGCAGCAGCAGTGTGCACAGCTTGGCCCGGCTCAGACTCTCCAGCTTATGCGCTCGCAGTAACCCCGCATTGTGATCAGAGTTCAGCTCATGGGAGAATTTGCATCCTGTCCTGTCATCCATGAACACAACACACATAGTTCAGTCATGAGTATAATTGGCAAGTCTAACATCTGTAAATAGTGTTGACATATTAAAAGTAAAAACTGATGAATGATGATGAATGAAGCTAACTACATACATAGTAGCACATCTAAATCAATATGAGTTAACGTTTTATAGTAGCAGCTGCAAAGAGGTTTTGAAGATACAAACCCTATCTACAGGGACATGCTAAGAGGGCTAATGGTGTGGCCAGGTTGGTTCAGTGGGTAGAGCAGGCGCACACGTATTTAAGAGGTTTATGCCTCGATGCAGAAGTCCAGGGTTTGAGTCCGATCTGTGACGATTTCCTGCATGTCTTCCCCCTCTCTCTCCCCTTTCTCACCTAGCTGTCCTGTCAATTAAAGGTGGAAAAGCCCCCCCCCCCCCTCAAAAAAAAGAGGGCTAATGGTCACCACTGAACCACAACAGTGAAACCCAGCTAGCAGGATACTGCTAGTTACCACTAATGTTACTGTGGAATGGAGGTCAAGTTTACATTATACAGTACAGGCCAAAAGTTTGGACACACCTTCTCATTCAATGTGTTTCTTTATTTTTTTATTTATTTTAAAAGGAAAAAAGAAAAAATATGGAATTATGTACTTAACAAAAAAGTGTGAAATAACTGAAAACATGTCTTATATTTTAGATTCTTCAAAGTAGTCACCCTTTGCTTTTTTGGTAACTCTGCAAACCCTTGGTGTTCTCTCAATGAGCTTCATGAGGTAGTCGCCTGAAATGGTTTTCACTTCACAGGTGTGCTTTGTCAGGGTTAGTTAGTGGAATTTTTTCCCTTATTAATAAAAAAGCAAAGGTTGGCTACTTTGAAGAATCTAAAATATAAGACATGTTTTCAGTTATTTCACACTTTTTTGTTAAGTACATAATTCCATATGTGTTCATTCATAGTTTTGATGCCTTCAGTGAGAATCTACAATGTAAATAGTCATGAAAATAAAAAGGAAACTCATTGAATGTGAAGGTGTGTCCAAACTTTTGGCCTGTACTGTATATGAAATCAACTTTACAGTATTGGACAAATGTAGCTAAAGGAATAGTTTGACGAATAGTTATGAACAATTGATTACACTCATGTTTGTATGGTGTAACATTAGCTAAAACTAGCGGCTGGTTAGCTTATCTTAGCACAAAGAATGACAAACAGTAACTTTACACTACACAGGCTTCCAAAAAATTAAGTTCCACAAAGTCCAACACTTAAATTTAACTGTAAATTGAACTTTAAATAGCATTATTTTACATTTGAAGCTACCTTAAAAGTCTAAGGGACCGTCAGACTTCAAATTAGCCCGTAAAGCAACGTGAGTAGTGTCCATTTGTTTTTCGACGGAGCCATTAGCATACGTGTGACACAGTGACGCTGACGCACCAGCTGTGTCAAGGCCTTTAACTTCAACGCCCAAAGAAACCGGTGACAGTGTTCTTCATTGACCAGCTTTAATTGCATAATAGAAAACGATCATTTTAACTTCAACAATGAAACAACACTAACAACTGATATGTAAAACTGAAGGACTCATAGGCCTCACTCAGCCAGCACTTACGACTCATATTAGGCGTCGTACATTTAGCAAACATATTTACCTCGACCGAGTGAACGGACAGGATCCGGTGAGGAGGAACTTTTTACACAGGTGCAGCGCCCTGCATGATCCCGGACACTCTCTGGCTCTGCACAGTTTCAGTCTGGTCCTCGCCACCACCTTCGGCTGCCCAAAAGGACTACACAAAGCAAATCTATCTCGGTCATTAATGATATCATAAATTGAATCGCCTGAGCCGAGATTCATCAAATAATCAGTTTTAATTGATCCTAGATTAGCGCAGATGATCTTCAATATTTCCGACTCCATTATTTAGACGCTCTTCTTTTCCGTGTTTCCTTGTGTTTCCTTCCACCTCCGAACAAGACAGCAACGGCTCGAGTACTCTGCTGGTTTCAATGGAAGAGCAAAGTCCAGATCATTTTTTGATTGGAAACCAAAACTCGAATCGAATTATTTATTTTTTTTAGCAGTTATTGCTGTAACGCTGCTCTCCTCCGCTTGGGGGCGTCGTCGTGTTATATGACCTCAGCCCTGTATTCATAGGACAGAGGAGATTTTCCCCTGCTTTATTGATCTGTTGTCCTAATAAAAGACTTATAAAAGTATTATAGATTATATATTCATCTTTGAAAATCTATGCTGAACAGTAAAGACTTTGAAAAGACATGACATGAATAGCCTACATATATTTTTCAAAGTGTATCAGAAATTTGCTCAAAATAAATCAAAACAATGAAGAAAGACACAGAAATTACACTGCATGGAAATCATTTGGTGTCATATTCACTTACTGAAACATCTAGGTCTTTGATACATTCTGCCACTGAGGGCAGACTATATCAGCTGGTTTTGATTGTTTTACTTGTTGTAGTTGTTTCTAAAAAAGCAAAAACAAAGATGACTGTGTTATACAGAAAAATAACATCCAACATGATCTATTAATCTAATTTAATACTTTTAGCATTTTATGTTTCTGACCAGCATTTTCATCTTGGTTTTATTTCAACATGTCTTTACAGCGTAGCAAAGTGTTTTTATAGTAGGTGTGTCCAATGATATTTGCCACTTTTTCAAAATGTGATTACTGTAATCCCATTTATGCATTCTGTCAGTCCCACCAGCTGAAACCTGCATACACATGTCTCCCCTGTGGTTCCTTGAAGTTTTGTTAACACTAAAATTCAATTCAATACATTTTATTCTCACAGTAAAATCATGTATACAATTGCATAGGTGATGAATACTTAATCAATTACTTTGTATTTAATGTGTTAGTAATTGACATCAACTTCTGCACATTTGTTTTCAACTTAAAAATTCTATTTTCTTTTCCTGTCCATGGTGAAAAGAATCCTGATTACATCCACTGCGATTAAATGTTGTAGTAAACGAATGAATTAAATAACATCAAATATGCATACTGTATATGTACCAGTTCTATTTCCAAGATGAAAGTTTATCATCCCTCAGCTTCACCCATCTGCATTTGCTCGTTAACTTTCGGCACATTTCCCATCAGCCTCATTGCTTCCTGTCCCCCTCCCTCTCCCTCTCGAGAATATACATGTTGGAAGTGATTTTTCCATGATCTTTAACACCATCTGCTGCCACCAGAAACTCTGAAGGTGTAGGTTTCAGTGCTTAGAAGAACCTTAAAGCAATTCAGATATACCCTGTCAAATCTGACCTTGATGTGGCCGGGTTAGCTCAGTTGGTAGAGCAGGCGCACATATATAGAGGTTTACTCCTCGACGCAGCGGCCGTGGGTTCGACTCCGGCCTGCGGCCCTTTGCTGCATGTCATTCTCTCTCTCGCTCTCCCCTTTCATGTCTTCATCTGTCCTGTGAAAATAAAGGCCAAAAAATAATCTTTAAAAATAAATAAAAGAACCTGACCCGGAGCCTCACAATGCCAATGTCTGTCCTTCGATTTTCCTCAACAACCGTTCACCTGATCGACTTCAGACACGGAGGTTGTACTGCTCAGCACCCAAGGAAGCACAGTGTCGAGTGTTTACTTGTTTGGATGAGCGGTTCTTGAGAAAACTGCAAGAAGCAGTACCTAAGGCCAAGCAATCGGCCCGTTTTGAACTGGCACTGCACTAGAACAAATTGAGGCATCCTTGTGTTCAGCCCCAGGACCTTTGTTGAATGTCAGATGCTTCCATACAGCACCAGTAGTCACGGATTGGATGATGTGTAGGAAAATAATTTGAAGCATATGTATTCATCTCAACTAAGTCAAACACCTGTGGGAGATTTCAGAGATTCATTCTCCTCCACCATCATCAAAACTCCAAATAAGGGAATATCTTTTAAACGAAAAGAGATTATGTCTACAGTAGAGTTTCAGAGACTTGGGGAAGGCCATGCCAAAAAAACACTGAAGCTGTTCTGGAGGCATGTGGTGGACTGAAACACCTTAAAAAGACATTTGATGATTATTTTTCATCAAAGGTTAGGTTAGTTAGTTTAGTGCTGTGCACCATCTGAGGGGAAACTTGTGCCAATTGTGCAGCAGTTAAATAAAGCAGTGTTAACTATTTTTAGTCACTTGGGGGCAGCAGAACAAGCTGTAAATACAACATTGACACATTGTCAACTACTAAAGTGGTAAACTTCACAAGTCATATATAATTAGATGTACTTATCTATACATCCAGCAGATACAGAACACCATTAACAATCATTTGGTGTTGTGTTTTTGGCTACATGATGAATGTAGGTATTATATTAACTCTCCCTTTAGCTCGGTTTTGGTATAATTGCCTCCATTTACATTACACACAGTCATTCAATCAATTGAAAAATATTGATTGTCCATCCATTATCATCCGCTTATCCGGGGTCGGGTTGCGAGGGCAAAAGCTCCAGCATGGGACCCCAAACTTCCCTTTCCCGAGCCACATTAGCCAGCTCTGACTGGGGGTTACCGAGGTGTTCCCAGGCCAGGAAGGGAGATATAGTCCCTCCACCTAGTCCTGGGTCTTCCCTGAGGCCTCCTCCCAGCTGGACGTGCCTACACCTCCCTAGGGAGGTGCCCAGGGGGGATCCTTACTAGATGCCCGAACCACCTCAGCTGGCTCCAAAAATATTGACTGGTGCAGCTTTATGAATTCTGCCAGTGCAGTATTCCATTCAGATATTCAAGTCTAGTACTGAACTCCAGCACCACACATACTAATGTGGACACAGCCACATTTGAACTTTTTACCCCTCTGGAGAACTGGACCAACTGGAAGGACCTCCCCCGGACCCTGGACCTCACTTTGACAACCACCTCATACCAAAACGCCTTTTCTTTGATAAAGCTGATCAGTCGAATAAAATAAAATGCCCCTTTAACAAGTTACTAATGCTTTATTCATTTTTTTTTGTGAACGAGTGGAAAAATTGCCAATAGAAGTCATTTTAAATTTTGATTTGATGCATTGATTTCTAGGATCGCCTTGACAACACACATTTTAAAGAATTGGGTATAGTCCCTTTTGTCTTATATGCTATTCAACGTGTAATATTAATTTCCCTTTTCTCATTGTATTCCTTCAGTAGCATGTGCTTTTTTGCATCATATAGGTTTTGTATTAGGTCTCTCGAGTGGTTAGTCAATGTAAGACTTTAAAATTTGAAAACAATAGGCTATGCAATATTTAATATTATGACCATTATAAAATAGCCTATGTATTAATCAGGCAAGAAATAATTCGTTTCATATGGAGTTCCTACTGTATAGCCTATATCTTACATACTGATACCTTTAGGATATTCAACGAGTTACACTTTTGCTGTTTGGCCCTGCATGCTGTGCAATTACAGCATGGCGGTTTGGCCTGTTGGGTCGCATTTGCATGAAGCTTTGATTAAAACAATCAATAGGAAAAAGCAGTCAGTCTGTGAATCTCTCAGCCTGCATCTGCGACCTGCTGCGATTTCCTGCTTCGGGTTTCCCTTTAAAAGGGGGCAAGGCTCAATGCTGGGAATTCACGTCATTTCGCCGTTTTACACACATCTAGATCAATGAGAGAGAAAGAGAAAAAAAAAAAAAGAGTGTGTGAGAGAGAAGAGAAAGAGAGAAAAAAGAAGAGCGCGCAAGAGAGAGAGAGAGAGAGAGAGAGAGAGAGAGAGAAAAGGGGAGAGAGAGACTTGCTCTTCCAGGAAGGGATTATTAACCAGCACGCTGCCGACATAGGAAGGGAAAACACACGCAGACAAAAGAAGTTTGCACACCGACAGCCGCGCTATGGAGCCGACCAGCAGATAAAAGGAAGAAGAAAAAAGAAAAAAAAGAAAAGGAAAAAGCAGGCTATATGAAAAAAGCAACTTCTCCCACAACAACAAGCCGAGCAGTCGGACTGCCGCTTCTGCTGTGTGGGTTTCTATAGGAAAGAGAAGGAGATAAAGAAGAGGACACAACGGAAAAGTGGAAGGAGAAGGAGAGAAGTTGACGGAAGATAATGTCTGAATCCTCCTCCGCTGCGAACAAGGTAACACAGTCTCCCTTTGACACTCTTTCCATTAACGGGTTTAATCCCTCGTAGTATGCCCGTGGTACTCCCTGCAGGGATTTACAGTGTAGCATATCACCTCGAACAGACGTTGTAGCTCACCGAGCTGTAGCGCCATTCAGTTGAGGCGCGTTTGTTTTGCTAGTCATCTGTTGCTCGCGGCTGCACGCTTTTGAGTTCGCCTCCACTCTGCTCACGGGAAGAAGTCGTGACTGTCCGTGGGTCACGCTAAACACGTTTGATTTATCGCCTCAAAAAGTGAAGTGCGGGTGAACATGTTACCTACACGTTTATAAAATGCGAATAGTGACGGAAATGACAGTGAAAGCGTTTCAGAGGATTCTCATGCAGGCACAACAAAACATTAGTGATAAAAAAAAGAAGCGCTGTTAACTCACGGTTGGATAGGCCACAATACTACACATAAGGAATACTGTAATAGAATAGGAGTCCTGCCATTGACAACCTCAGTAGGCACTTTAAGTAACCATATAAAAAAACAACTAAAATGCTCAAAAGAAAGGTTCCTCGGTTTTAGAGCTGGTACTACTGTATAGGCTGGATAGAAAATGAATGGCCAACTTTAAGATAATCAATTGTTATTGAGCATAAATCCTCCTTCTACCATGTGACGATTTGCTGCTTTTAACATCATTTTAAACCAATATGTTTGGGGTTTTGGGCTGCAGAAAATTCGGATGTTCGTTTTTCACTATTTTATGTTATAAACTAACCGACTAATTGATTAATCGAAAAGGAACGGTCAAGAGATTAATCTATAAGCAACATCATTATTAGTTGCTGCCTTGCTTTAAAAACATTATTATAGTGCTATTTTGGTTTTTGTCATTGTCACTGTGTAGACAATTTGAAGACACTGCACTTGTGATGTTTGACATTTTGTAATCTAAATAATCATTCATTAATCAGTAACGAAAATAGTTGCAGCCCTGGGAAGAGGAAGACTGTGAGAGAATAGAGGCGGTGAAGATCAGCACAGACTTGCTCTGAGTCCCTATGGAACTAGAGCTGAACAATTCATTTCCATAATCGATTCATTGTTTCTGTCATGCAGTTAAGCAAAAAAAAAAAAAAAGGCTAATTTTCCCTGGTTCTGGCTTGTCAAATGTGAGGATTTGCTGCTTTTGTGTGTTGTTGACTGAATATGTTTGGGATTTGGTTTTGCCCTATTTTTAAGGTTAATTGTTGACACAATCGTTAGTTGCAGCGCAGTCTCGCTTTGCCAGACCCTCCTCCAAAGCGCGCTGGAAGAGAATCTGGCTACTTCACAAAGCATTCGGGGATGGGAGGAAAACGTGCTCTGGTTTAATGGCATTTCTTAAAACCAATCACAATCGTCTTGGAGAAAAGCTGCGGTGCCGCTGCAGAATAGGCTCGGAAGGAACTTGTTTTGGTGGAACATGTGTAGGCTTACATTTAAAAGTTGTTTTAGTCATACAGAAAACTCAGATTGGACAGATAGTTTAGCTTGCTGTCTGGATTTACCCTGCAGAGAGATGAGAAAAGGTTAACCATAGTCCTCATTAATCCCCCGGGGTTTAAAATGCCAACTCAAAGGAAGCCCAAGGCAACGGATATCCGGCCTAAATGAGTGAAATCCGGCGGATTTTCCGGCAGCAACGGAGCAATCCCGGAAGTGGAACCTCAAGGATGTAGAGTAGTTGCAGCCCTAATAGGACCATTGTAGAAATAGTATTGGGGAAGATGAGGTCTGCCTCTATGTAAGCAGTTCAATACCAGTGCAATATGGTGGTTTGTTAATATGGGATGTATTCTCATCGCTGAGTCTGATGTCACTCCACGATTGCAGTTGCTTATTGGAGAATGATCAGCACTCCACTCGGAGATATTTTCCACCTAGACAACATACTTTTTAAAAAGTGGATGGAAGAGAAGCCTTAGCCTCTGAGAAGAGGAAATAGAAGACTAAAAAGATGATTGCTTGGCTTCCACAGGAAATTCCTGGTGGATACAGTTGGTGTGCAGGTCTCACAGTGGCTGGGTGCTGACAGCAAGCTGAAACTAAAGGGAGAAACGGCACCAAAAAGAAATTGAGCTTCATTTCCTCAAGAAATTAAAGTGGCTTCATGCTCTGCCCTCATTTGCGGGAAAGGAAACCAGTCTCAGAAAATGAACGACCGCAAACTGGAAAACCTCATACCTTAACCTAGATTCAATAAGTGTACAGTGGCAGAGCTTGAGTGTCTAAAATCAAAGTATCCTGGGGAGGGCTGCAACTAACAACTGTTCTCATTAGGGAAAAATATGCTGATTATTTTTCTGAATAATTTATTATTTGTTTAGTTTTATACAGCGGTCTAAATATAGTCAAAATGCCTGTGACAATGTCCCAGAGCCCAAAGTGACATATTTAAAATTGCTGGTTTTCTCACACTGACAGTCCAAAACCTAAAGGCGCTGACACACCAACCCGATTATCGGCCGTCTGGTGAAGTCAGTGACTCGAGTCTGTTCTGTGTGTTCCGTGCTGTCGTCAGATCCATCGGCTTTAATTTGGGCCGATTTGACTTGTTGAATCGTGCTAGCCCTTGACTAGCGAATCAGTGCACTTATGTTAAAACGCTTACCGGAAATGACAAGCGGGATAAGCCTCGCATGTCGCTTAAAATGTTTTCAGAAACACGTTTTGGTGAACCGTTTTCGTGAAATACGAGATTGTATTCCGAAGGAGCCACCATCATGGTCGGCTTTGAAACTCGGGAGAAGCCAGACCCACGTGACGCGTTCGTCATTTCCGGTTTTCATTTTTTGGGGCGACAATACAGATTAGCACCGCCTGCTGTTATGGAGACGTATTATGTCTCGCGCACGCGCAGAACATACGCTCAAGTCGGTGTCGCTTCGCTGTGTTCCGAGGCACTTTTTGGACCAACTCGGGGAGCCGACTGATCAGTCCGACTGCCTTTTCTGCCGACGGTCGGCCGTTGGGTTGGTGTGTCAGAGCCTTGATGAGATCTCTTTTAGAATCCTATAAAACAGAGAGATGCAGCAAGTGTTCACATTTGGGAAGCTGACCTCAGGAAATGTTTGGCTTTTGTTTTTTTTGGATAAATGACTCAAACAATTGACTAATTATTAAAAAGCTGATCTGATTTCACAGAAAGACCTCTCAGTTGGATGTTTATTTTCATCAAAACATCGAAATACTCACTTTAATATCCTCAGTTCGCACATGGATGGGTTTACATGTGCCTGGAGATGTGACAAGTGTTTCTGTGGGAAAGGAAATTGGGGAAACTGGAATTAATAAAGTTAAACAATTAGTCCTTGTTGTTGTTGCTACCACCTCTGGCCTGTACTGACTTGGTTAGGAAAGGGCTCTGCATTTGTCCTCTTTTTTTGAAAGGGATCACCAAAATACACACAGTTACAGGTTACTTACCAGCCTGAAAAAAAACAACCTAAAATATCTGATGTAAAGTTCAAATCATCCTGGTATTTGAAATGAACAGTTTGCCATGACAAAATTAAAATGACCCATATTGTAATTATTATTGACTTAAGATCAGAAATCCATATGGGTCATTTTCACTCACTTGTAGGTTTATTCTAGGGCTGCAATAATCTGCTGATTATTTTTCTAAATTGATCAATTCATTGTCTAGGCTATACAACGTCAGAATAGTTAGAAAGGCCGATGAGGGTGACATCATAGAATAGTTCTTTTGTCTGACAAGCAGTCTAATACTCAAAGATCTTCAGATTAATGTTAATATAAGACAAAGTAAAGTGGCAAATTCTCATGTTTGAGAAGTCGGAACCAGCAAATGTTAAACAGTTTTGCTTGAAAAATAACTACAAATCGGTTAGCAAAAAAATTGCCAAATTCTTTTCTGTCAATCAACTAATTGATTGCACGTCTAATTCTGTCAGCTCTGTATTATTATTAATGAATCAACAAAAATTACAATGTAAATAATGATGAAATTATGGTTTATCAAGCAAAAATGCAGACTGACTCGTGTGCCATGACCAAATGTCTTTGCTGCCTGCAAAGATAGTGCTGAAACGTTTAGTACAGAGATACTCAATGCACCCCAAAAGTGCATGTAAATAAGGTGCAAGAATGCATAGAAAAGGCATCAAAATAGAGCTTGTTTATAAAAAATAAAAAAAAAAGTGCCAGAAGAGGATCCTAAGCCCTAAATGTCCTCAAATCCTAGAAACTCCCTTGGGTACACCTGGCATCAGTTCTATTTGAAAATGAAGAATTTCAAAGATGAGTTTTGGGCTTTTAATGTTTATTCATTTGATCTGATTATTTTTTTTTATTAATGTTTGTTTATTAGCAAAAACATTTTTGCAAAAGTGTCCACTGGGCAAAGCAAGTTGAGTATCCCTGGATTAGTAGATTTACTGATTAGTCAATTGGGAAAAACCTCATCAAATTGGATTATATATGAAACGCTTGATTTATCGAGCAAAAGCGGTCAAACATCTGCAGGTCCCCAAGCGCTTGGAAATTGTGCTGGGAATGTTTGACTATTTTCAGACATTTTATAGAGCAAACGGTTGGTGATGAAACCACGACTGCATCTTGAAGAGGCTGAGATTGCCATCTTTACAACAGAGCACTGGTTTGTTTAGGACTTGACTGCACTGCAAAAAAAATGAAATAAAAAAGGCGCGTGTGGCGTTCTGGATGTGTGCTTCACCCAAATGTGTGTACACAGCATGACATTTTATTAGAAGCACATACTCCCCTGTCTGCAGAGATGAGACCATGGCTAGCCAATGTTGTGGGTTGCACGGTGAGGCGAGGAGAGTCGAGTCGGCGTGGGGCTGTTTGGGTTCAGGGCCGGTGTGCCGTGGAGCTTTGTGAGCCATGCTTTGTGTCTCTGTGTCTATTCATAGCAGGAGAGGAGCTCTTTCAGTCCTTCCGCGAACCCGCTGCCAAACTCCACTTCCTCCCCCGTCCATGCTCCCGCCGCGAGGCCAGCCAGCCGAATGGAGGACGAGCCTGCCAGGCTGCCTGCGCACCTGCGTGAGTCACACACACTCACACACACACACACACACACACACACACACACACACACACACACACACACACACCATTGATCAGTCTGTCATTTGAACAGGACAGATTTATTTTGTCAGGGTTTTTAAGAATCTTGCGGCGCAAATATTTCTGTTTGGCTGAAGTGGTAATCTGAGAAGTCCGATTTTTTTGTATGTCTCATCACCTGTCAATCAAACTGTGTGGGCGGGACTGTGACATCTTTGGATTTTCTGTAGATCCAGTTCGAGCTTCTGCAAGTGATAGAGGAGAGTTGAGAACAGCAAACGAAAGCTATAGACAGTGTTACCAGGCAACATGAATACATAAAAAGGTTGCGGAACATCACTTTATAGTTCAAACCTATCACATCCCATTATAACAACAAACGCACCTCATTATCACTGCATGAGTGTTGGCCCAGTCATGTTGGACCTCTCAGCTGGGAGGTGTTGAAGCAGATCTGGGGTCAGACACCTGAACCGTACATGCTTCCACTGGAGCATGACTGACAGACCTGCTGCACTGGAATAACCAACAGCTACACAGCAGCCAGGTACAGATAATGTGGAGTGGAGAACACACAGGGGGGTGGGAATGATAGAAGAAGAAGAAGGGATGACAAACTGATAGGGAAGAAAAAGGGTTGAAGAAGTAAAGGGCTGGGGTAAGGGGACCAAGACCTCTGCAAATGTTAGTAGGGTTAAGAACGTAATCCCAACCGTTGAGAAAAATCCCCCATCACAACTCAAGTGCAGGACATGGACACAGCAAGCAGAGTTGGAAAGCCAAGCAGATCAGAATAATGTCTGAACTGATGCTTCAATTCATCTATTTCTGCATGTCGTCTTCTTCTTCTTCAAGGATCATGTTTTCATTAAACCCATTCAGTACACAGGACGTTTACTTTATATATTTCTTCCAAGCATTGAATTAGAGGCGTCCTTGAGCCTCCTTAAATGCATCAGCAAGGTGAATTAGTCCTTGCTTGCAACTGCACTACGAATAGTTGAATGATGGGAAGAAATAAAGGCAGTGAAATGTTCACCATTATGGAATAAAATTAGGTCTGAATCGTTTCCCACATCTCAGACTTTGTTATCGATCCTAACGGCTTAGTGTTTAATGACGGCCCTTCTCCTGTTGAAAAACAAGTGAGCCAATCAGAGCTTGGGAGGCTGATTAAGTCATCTTTCTGCGCCAGAGCCTGAGAAATATTGACAGAAAAATGGCTTATTGGTACAACTGTGCAGGTTGTTGATATTGGCTTAAAGAAATAACTCTTAAAGTGAGACTATGTAACTTTTGAAAGAAAGAACATATTCTTCCTCTTAGGAAAAGTGAAATTCATAACCAATGAATGTTCTGCTTAGACAACCTTACTTGGTCCAGTATGACCATTTAATATTGGCTAATTTTAGCAAACCTTGGGTAGACATTGTTGTAAAACAGACATCACTACGTTAGTTAGCTGACGTGAGGACTCTTTTCTACTTGTGCTACTGTTGCAATATGTTTAGCCTTTTCCAACAAATGTCACAACTGGCCAAAAAAAAATTAGACTGCTAAATTTTTTTTAACAATGGATTTAAAATAGTTGGTTTCGCAAATATTTTATAAGGAAGTAAATGCATTCAGCACGTGTGACGATACACGGTGTGTTTTTGCGAGTAAAACAGAATGTTAACATAACTTAACGGTTTCTTTAGAAAACAAAAAACTAGACAAGGCACCTTTTTATTATTAGGGAAGGTTTAATTGATAGGCTTAAACACTGGTAGCTTTAACCGGTATGAACAGCATGATTAATTAAAGCTGAAGTTGCTGGACTCAGATTGGTTTGTGATGAGAGAAAAACAAGCTCATACATCATGTGGCTTTTGTTTAGAAGCACTGATATGATATGATACTTTGATATTTTTTCACTTTGCTTCAGACCATGGAAAACTACTTGTAGGTCCGGTTTGACACTAACTGAACTTTCCGGTATTAATTGAACCAAGAGAGAATACAAAGTGAGAAACAAAAAGTCTGCAGGTGAGGCAGTAAAGGAAAAATCTATTGAAATAAGTTTTTCATATTTTAATGAAGCAACACGTTGGCTCGTTCGCATTGGCTCACTGTTGCTTAACCAATCACAGAGCAGGCGGGGCTGGAGCTGTGCCAAGAGATAGGCCCAATGTTCAAAGAGTAACCCTGAGCTGCTTTGTCCATGCCTCCGTCAATATTTAACCAGTTTATTTATTTTTATCAAGCAAGTGTGAAGTTCATGGCTTTTGCGGAGGCACTTGACTGGGCGACTGCCAGGGCTGGACGAGACGCACAGGAAACTCCCTCGGCCCACTTCCTCTTTTGCATTGTTGCAGAAAAAGGAAGAACGCTCAACAGGTCCGCATTGAGTTTCCTGTCGAGTAAACCGATGGGTCAGTTCATATCCGCAGGCATGTGGAAGTCCTACTTTGTTTTTTAATCAGGTTTCAAACGCAGCTCCTCACACAGACATGACTCTGACATCTGCAGGTCAGGGACATTTCTCTTCAGTGTTTAGTTTATGGCTGCCGCTGGTGGGGATCCAGTCTTTAGACAGACAGCAACACGTCTTTGTCACAGAGCACGCAGTCTGAAACACCTCTGCTCGCCCTTTCTCCTCCTGCCTATCTAAACACACATGCGCTGGGAAACAAGCCGTCCATTAACGCCCACACTCAGAGCGAGTTCTGTCCTGAGGGGGGAGAGGAGAGTAAGAGAGCAGGAGGAGGAGGAGATGGTGAAAAGAAAAAAAAGACAGAAAGAAAAAGAATGAGGGAGGAAATTGCAGTGTGGGCAGAAATCCGCCTTCTCCATTTCCTGGGGAGGAAGTGGATTAGATCGGGGAGAGTTGCAGCCTGCTCCTCACACTAAAGAATGCTACCAGACTCGATTTTAACCCTTTCAGACAGACATCAAACCCTAACCCTGTGAAAACGTATTTTCCTATCACTCCCTCAAATATATATTTTTAATTAACCTGCTTCCACTTTGAGTTCAGATCCTTTGCTTCATCTTTTTTTTCATCTTTTGCATTTTAGCAGGTTGTTCATATTCTTCTCTCCATTGTGCCTTCTGTCTGTTGTTCTATGAAGCACTAAATATTCAATACATTTTTTTTTTTAAATATTTTTTCCATTCATTGGATCTGATCAAAAAGCAGTGAAAATGAAGACCATGGGGTTTTATTGAAGCATGCGTTAACTATATTCTTAAACTCTATAAAGCGTGAAACGAACCGTTTTGGCATTTTGGAAATGTGCTTATTCGCTTTCTTGCCAAAATTTAGATGAGAAAATCAATACTACTGTCATATCTATCTCTTCAACATAATGCTACAGCTAGCGCCAGTTAGCTTGGCTTAAGCCACAGAGGCTGGAAACAGGGAAACTGCTAGCCTGGCTCTGTCCAAAGATACAATCTGCCTATCAGCACCTTTAAAGCTTACTAATCAACATGCTACATCTTTTTTACTAATATTACATTCATCTGCTGACGCTTTCACCCAAAGCGACTTACAATAAGTGCATTCAGCCATTAAGATACCACCCATACATTGCAAGAATCATGAGTATATAAAACTCCGCAAATAAACACAAACTGCTTCAAGTGCTACATATTGCATGTTTCCCCAAAAAGGATGAATTATTTCTTTACTAAACTTAATGTGTTTATCGTTTACCGTTTTATTCATGCACGCCTCTCTTAGTTTGGACTCTTATAAAAAGGAAATTTCAGGAAATGGACCGTCACACTAGGACACTTGAATTACACAATTGTTAAAAAGGCTTTAAAAAAATCCCCACTAAACAAGTCATTAGAAGAATCATCCAGCAGTATTAGCCGGCGAGTACACACGTGGACAGCTTTAACCAGCAAGCGGAGGAGTGCTATCAACCACCTGTGATGTTTTGTCTTTTTGTCTGTGTCAAAAGCGAGACAAATACTAAAAGGCCTGGGAGAGATTGCACAAAAAAAGCAGTGCTGACGTGGATCTGTCGGGTTTTTATTCAATCGCAATCCAGGCATCATTGCTCGACATGACTCCCACGTACTCGGAGCATGACGCAACTTAGAACTAGTCAGTGGGAAAATACTGAATTATTTAAAGGTCTAAAACACAAGGAGTTCCAGTATTCTTCTTTTACAATAAACATGCATGAAATACAAAGAAGAGTGGCTGCAAGAGTAGAAATATCTATGGATGATTTAAAAAAAATCCATGTCCATGGAAACAAGACTGGCTGGTTTCCCTGGTGTGTGTGTGTGTGTGTGTGTGTGTGTGTGTGTGTGTGTGTGTGTGTGTGTGTGTGTGTGTGTGTGCGCGCGTGCTCTCACAGCTGGGTTTGCACTACGCATGCTTGTGTGAGTGGGTGGATGTGTGAGTGAATCTTGTGTCTTTGTACAAAGCTTGCCAGAGGTAGTGTAGGTGTGTGCTTGGTGTGTGTGCGTATGTGTGTGTATGAGTAAGCATGTGTGTGTTACCGTACATGACTGCAACCCCCCTCCCCCCCACCTTCCTTTGGTCTCTCTCTTTGTGGTATATTACCCATTTTACTGTGTGGGGAATTGGTGATATAAAGAATGTGTGTGTGTTTGTTTTTTTTACGTTGTGCGTGTGTGTGTGTGTGTGTGTGTGTGTGTGTGTGTGTGTTTGGTCTTTCTGAGGGGAAATTTCCTGCCCCTGGAAGCAGCCCTTGTCCTCAGGAATTTCCTGAGTGGGCAGACAGCGCTTCCTGAATAAATGTTGTTGTTGTTGTTGTGTGTATGTGTGTGTGTGTCTGTGTGTATGTGTGTTTGAACTCACTCTCTTTTCTCTTTTGAAAGGGAAACTGTTCTCACATGCCAGAGAGTGAAGCTGAGCGCACCCCCCTTCTCTTCCTGTTCGCGACACACTCCACATGGCGTTTCTGACAGGGTGGGGGGGGGGTTTGCTTTACTCTAAATGTCACAATGAACACACACTCGCATTACTGACGGACGGCGTGTTGATTTCAGGCTTTAATAGGAAAAGTCATAAAAGCACAAATCATCTTCCTCTTGATAAATATCCAGTTAATGAAATCAACAATAACTTCATCAAACAGCAGAAAACACGATTATAAAGGGGCATTCCGGATATTTAATACTGCACTTTCATAGAGTTGGGGGTCATGTAAGGAACCGATTTAAAACCATAGACAGTATATAAACTGGACCAACAGATCCCGTTGCTCTGGATGGAGAACCATGAAGGATATTAGAAGCACTTTTTTCCGGGGATGGCTGAGCGTTACTGCGCAGCCTCAAACTGAGCTTGAAGACGTAAATGTGACGTGAGCAACCTGTCTGAAAGTTGGAAGTGTTCTGGTAGCTGTGCCAAGAGAAATCTCAATCATTCCCAATCTTGCAGAGACGGAGAGCGTAGGAGTAAGGAGATAACGTGGGCACAGGCTAATTATTGCTAACTAAAATGCTAGTTAAAATTTGTAATTAAACTTAAACAGCTCATGTAAGTCGAATCTGCCTGCAAGCTTCTCCTGTACTATACGGTAATTCCTCTACTGTTTGACAGTAAGTCACTTGGTTATGACACAATCGTTAGCCTATTTTTTACAAAAACGTCTGCTACAGAGCCATAACGTGAGGTACAAGGTAATGGAGCCTTTTATACATTGTCGTGTTTCTTTTGAAATAAACAATGGACAAATAAAGTCTTTAAACGCTTCGGATGTAAAGTTATTCGCGTCAAAGTGACATCAAAATGAATGGCAGTCAATGGGATGCTAACAGGAGGTGATCGTTTTGTAGCATCAAAATGGCGCCATAGGAGGTTCGAGTTCTGAAGCGAAGCTTACCCCCTTGTTTAAAACAAATGGCTGTCCTCCATTTTCCATTGCAGATTCATGCGTGAGGCAAGCATGGCTGGTCGTCATAGCGACACTGCAGGAAACCGCAATGAGCTAGCGCGACACACACACACACACACACACACACACACACACACACAGAACGTCGAAGGTGTGTTTTTTTTTATTCTCGGCATGTGGCTGTTACCACAGCCAGAAGACAAATTAAGTTTCAAAAGAAGCTGGAGGCAGCAAAAAAACAAAACAAAAAAACACCGCTGGATAAACTATTTAAAAATGGCGGGTTTGTTCAGGACACCCCCGTCTGTCGCTAGCAATGATGACGCAGTGATTAGTGACGATTCTCTCCGAATCTATCAGTTGTCTGCAGGTTTTCATGTCAACTTTTGGTATTGCTTAGCTGGCTTGGAACCTCGACAAAAGTGATTGAAACTAACAGAGCAGGGGTTGAGATATCCTGACTTCTAGTCCCTAATATGGTCTAAAATCCAAAACCACTGGATCCTACACTTCCCATAATGCAACACCCTCTATCAAACTTTGTGTCTTTGTTTCAGTTCCATACTATACCAATTGCAATTATATACAGTATGCACCATATACTTATCTTATATCACATCTTTATAGTATAGTATGTTTTTGAAACCAATATTGTTTACTGTTTCATATAGCAGAACATCATACAATACATTAAAAACTAACATTTTTGCCTGTATTGAAAAAGATAGTGGAGACAGACAGGTTGAGATAGGCTGATGACATGCAATAAATGTCCCCAGCTGGACTAACGGAATGGAAAACGGGAATGCTGCCATTATATGCTTAACCACTCGGCTACCAAGATGCCTCGAAGATTTAGTTCTTAAAGCTGTAGTCTGTAGTTTCTGTCTCCCCCATGAGGAATTTTAAGTAATGACAACAACACTGTCGGTGCAGCCACATAATACACGCCTTCGGTGATCACGCAGCACCCCCACCCCTCCTCCACACAGTTGCTAGCAGTGTTTAACCCGTCAAATCAAGGAGTACACGGAGGAATAAAAAACATGAACTCTTAACAAGAGGTAATTATCTTGTAATTGTTATGTCCCTTTCGTCTCCAAAGCTGAACGCTGCTGTTGTCCTTTCTCAGCGGTGACATTAAACACATCACTCGAGCCGCTGCGCGCTAAAGTCGCCGGACTACACCATTTTGTAAAGCTAGCCATACTGAGAAATACAGGGTGAGTTTTGTTGAGCTGATTGTCTTAATTAGCTTTGTATCAACTCATTTGGAAATGGCTTGAATGTCACGTGTTCATTAATATAAAATAGTTGCGCACTATAGCCTTTAGGGCTGGGGCGATATGCTTTTGTCCCGATTCGATTCTTTCACCATACATGGGTGCCGATTCCATTTGTATTGTGATTTTCTTTTATTGTGATTCTAGAAGTATTGCGATTCGATAGTATTGAGTATTGGGATTTTCTTTTCCTTCTTTAAAAAAAACAAAAGTTAAATAATACACTTCTAGAGACAATATATCATGAGACATTTCTAAAAACTAATAGTTTTCTAAAAAGAATCCACGTCAGTCAGTCTGACATTACATTTGTAAAGAAGTACATAACATGCTTTTTCTGCATTTTCTGCTTTCGTTCTGTTTTGCTATGATGCATATGATGTAGTCGGCATCAGCGGTACCGTATAAACAGAAAATATATAGGTGAACCATTGATTAAAAAAAATAAAATAAAAAAATAAAATCGATTCTAAGGAAAAGAATCAATTTTAAAAATTGCCGCAAAAAAATCATGCTGTATACAATTTTCTATTTTTCCTTCTCCCTTAATAGCTTTTTTTTTTTTAGGCCTTCATTTATACAGGAGAGCTGAAAACATTAAAAGGGGGGAGAGAGGGGGAACGACACGCAGCAAAGGGCCGCAGGGCGGAGCCGAACCCACGGCCACTGCACCGAGGAGTAAACCTCTATACACCAGGCGAGCCACCCGGGTACCCACCCTTAATAGCTTTAAAGATTTTTTTTTTTAAGTTGTTTCCCCACTGGTTGCCATTTATTAAAAACGTTTGCAGCTGTATATAGTTTGTATATTTACTTCAAGCATTCCATTGTGGGACAATAAACCAAGTATTTCTTAGTGTGCATACTGACTTTTAGCAGCAGTAGCTCAGTCCATGGGTACTTGACATGGGGACCGGAGGGTGGCCGGTTCACAACAAGTGTAAACATTTAATTTCCCCAATGAGGGATTGAGTGGTTTCTGTTTAGTTTTTTTTGCACACTTCTGACTTAGAATCAGTATGTATTTTGGAATTTGTAGTGCATATCCCCATTTTATTTTTTCCCCCGATATCTTTCTGTCATGAATTTGAAGTTTCCAAGCCCACGAGGAGATAACTTAAGTGATATTTTACATTTGACAAAGACAACTGTGTTCACATATTGTATAGAACTCCTGTGACTAATAAGTAGATTCTGACATGTAAAATCAGTTTGGCTTTAATTAACTGGTGATTCTGGGAAATGCAGTGTTGAAACCCCACAAAATTAAACACTTGCCAAGAAAGATGGAGACACTATTTCAATATGAGGAAATACTTTCCATTTCAACCTTCACTGAAACTCCTTTAGCTCTACAATGTGAAAACATGTGGAAATAAATGACATAAATCAGTGCCCAATGGTTCCCAATGTGGGGAAAGGTCAAGAAAGCTAAATGAAAACAGATTTTGGCTGCAAGAAATTGTTCACATATAGGTTCACTTCTGAAAATCATTTGAATAAAACAAGTGTTAAAAAAACTGCACAAAATGCTGACTTCACTTTCTCCACATGTAAAGAAAAAACAAATGTGTGTGTGTGTGTGTGTGGGGGGGGGGGGGTTCAGACATGTAGGGGCCTTTTGAATTAGTGAACAAATGTCTTTGAAGCTTGTGTATTTTCAACAACAAAAAAAAGGGAGAGAAAAAACTGGCTCCTGAACAAAAGGAAGAGTGGCAGTTGACGCTGGATTCAGGAACTAACCTACAAGAGCCAGCTTGCTCCCGTGCTCAACAACAAGCTATCAAAAACAGGTCGCGCTACTTCCTGGCCATAAAAGTTCTGTGTGATTGATGATCTGTTTTACGTTTGTTTTGACTGGATGAAGTCCAGATTTGCTGGATGGGGATAGGCACGTGCATGCCGGTGGAGGAAGCTTAGGATGAATATGATGGGGGATTTCTTTTGACTGAAAAGTAAAAGTGTGTGTGTGTGGGGAGGTGGATTTTCCACTGCCGCACCCACCTGACAGGGATCAATGTCAAGAGAGACACACAAAGGGAGGGGAGATGAATAGTGTGAGCATTAACTGTGGAAATGTGTAGCTCTCATACCACATGTTCCTGAGTCAGGGTGTCAGGTCATGGTCAGCCCTTCCCCTCCTTCCTCTTCCTCCTCCTCCTGTCTGTAGAAAAAAAAAACCTTTTCTTTATTGAGATAGCAAGACCAATATCCGCCTATTTCTGCTTTGAGAGAATAGGCAAACATTTACCAAAGAACTGAGTGACTAAAGAGCTTTGAGTTTGGGGAGCAAAGTCCCAGCCTTACTGATGCAGCACTGCATTTGTGTTTATAGTTCATTCAGGTCAGGCGAAGCTGAAAGCCTTACTTAGATTTTTACATGCATCAGTTGTCTCTTAATGTATATTTAGACTGTTGAAATTCAGAAGTTTGACAGTACACAATATCTGAGACTTTGAGATTTCACTATGACTCAAAATACACCATGTTTCCAGTTTTGTACCAGTTTTACAAATAATGAGAAAGGAAATGCTCAGAAGTGTGTGACGCACTAGAAAGTCTGAACACAACAGCTATTTCGAAATGATTGGAAATGAATATACATTATCTTTGGTAAACCTTACTTGTTATGCTACAAAGTAACAATAAGAAATATAACTTCAATTGAAACGGATTCCTTTCCATATTCTAATTGAGATTTTCCTGGAACAGATCTTGGTGCTCACGTGTAGACTTTACTTTTGTCTCATTTGTCAACCAGTGCTACTGAAAACCTGTCTAACTTGATAGCTAAATCTACCAACCAGGTTAGAAACTAAAAACAGCCTGTTTGGTTGTAGATTAGGGCTGGACAATATAAAAATGTCTACCGTTTATTTTTTTCTATCAAGTTTGAAAACACGGCAGTGTGAGCAGCGTGTTTAGATGAACCGTGAATGGCTTCCATCTGTGGCGCTAGTGCACGTAACTCCCCGAGGAGCAGAGCAGCGGAGGTCCGTCGAGAGCCGTCGGATGACGCTGCTCTGCTTCTCTGTGCATGTGCACCATAGAGGGAAGCCGAGCACCATTCATCTAAACACACTGCCCACACAAAGATGACACAGAGCTGGGTTAAAATCTACAAAAATATCCCTTTAAATGCACCTACTACTAGCTATCTATACTTTAATTTGCCATTGTTCCTTGACACATTAGCTTCTCTGGTTATTTAGAAGACTTGAGTTATATTAGAGTTAGCTTGCTAACAAAGCAGCATACCCTAACCCAAAATCAATCAGATAGATCAGTGACAAAATGATCAGTTCCCGAAACAGACCCAAAGAAATTAACCATGTCTGTTCATCTTTGCTGAGCTTGGACACAGCAGTTAGCACAATGTTTTAAAAAAATATGGACCTTTTAAAATTGGACAAGGTGGGGGTTGCACATACAATTTTTGTCAGTCAGAGTATCAAGAGGTTTTAGTTGGGTGAGAGAAACCAGCAGCAGTGTGAGTTTTAGATAGAGGTGTAGAGCTAAACAGAGTCTGGACTAGACCTCTAAGCTCCACAGCAGCAGGACGGACCTCATTAACTCGACTGGCTGCGAGGGGAAGTTGAGGGCTTCTGTACCGCAACAACGAAACAAGATACCAGTGATCTCATCCTCCTCTTCTCTTCATTCATCCCAAGCGCTTATGCGTTGCCTTGCAACTTGTGCGCTCGGTGTGTGTATGCGAGTTGGTGTGCATGAGCGGGGGCCTTAGAAACCACAGAGTGAAAATTATGTGTCATCAGAGAGGATTAGGAGCCCACGGTTTAGTCAAGGGCTTGGGATCCTGCTGCTGTCATGCTTGAGGGTGTTATATGTAAACACACACACACACTCAGAAAAACACACACATATTTGCTCTTGTGAACACCGTAAATCTGAGATGCATTCAACAAAGGCAGAGGCTGATTACAAGGAAGACCGAAATTTATTTTCTTCCTGTAACCTGTAACAAATCTGTAACAGATTCTCAGGGTCCAAGGTGCTCTCTCTGTTCTCCTCTTAGTCCCTGTCCATGCCATCCATTTTTCTTTCCACCTCTAATTAAGCAAAGGATGTTTGTGTCTCACTGGCTGCACTGCAACAGAAAGTTCTCCATCTTTTTTAGAATTTGTTCCTTTCTCGGTCGCGAGAATGTGCGATACAAAATAAGATCCTGAAACTCGCAACTTGACTGTGACTTTTACAGCTGAAAACCGATACGATCAGCTTTGGCACAATCCACCTACAACTGTCATAGATTTGGCAGCCTGCTGTGTTAGCATGGAGGACAAAGACACGCATCATTGGAGAGAGAAAAATCAGTGACTAATGTTTGTTCCCACTGTCAATTTATCTTAGTATGATATATGGGTACAGGGTTAAATATTATTGGAAAAGATTCAATCTGATTCCCGAGGCAGTACCATTTTCATACCAGACTGCAGTAAATACTTAAGCATCCACTTCCTCCCCTGAATGAAATCCATTTTGTTACATTTCTCTGTATTGCGACTATTTTATGAAATGTAAACACACTTCTGAGTCCTGCTTCCTATCTGCTATATTGCAAACAGCGCACTCGTATGTTGTATGGACTCGTGAGTGATGTAAGCGGAGTACGAAGAAGAGGCAAAGCTGTAGGCTCTCGTCACCATGCTCGTCACTCCCCACAAGGAAGCCCCCAAGCTCGGCACAGCAAGGAGTGGGGAGTGACGACGGGGTAGACTCAGAACCTACAGGTGGATGCTGGTGTGGAGTGTTTTAAAATGCTGTATGAACAGCTGCGGCAGAAAGTGACAGCATATCTTTCAGGTGAGCAGCGTGGCAGCAGGCATGACAGTAGATAAGTGAGCAGAGCACAGACGGCTTAAGCACGTCACCATATTCAAAGGGTGCGTTGGATATGCGTTGATATAAGAGTATGCCACGTGCGTGTTGACTTGGGTAGACTGTCTGAACTAGCTTGCAGGCTTTGCTTCATATATTGGTTACATCCCAGAATAGGTATGAGCTACAATTCAGGGCTGAGCATGATGTCCCAGTGGCTATGGATCCGTTTCCCTTCCTGTTTGAATTTCCTTCCTCCTTTTGCGCCTTTGTTTAGCCCTCCTGCAATTCTTAACTCCTCTGCCTTCATTTTTTCCCCATCCTCACACACTATGCGCTGCTGCTGTCATCAGTCTTTCCTTTCTGTTTCCACTCTTCCTTTTCTTGTCTCTGTCCTGCTGTCTGTTAATAAACCTCCCGGCGTCGCTCTCTAACCTTACCGCAGGAAGTTTCCTGTGCTGAAACAGAGCCCACGCTGGATTGCTTCCTGCCAAAGTGCGTTGTGGGACACGTTTGTTTGGGCCCCTTCTTCCTCCTCCTCCTCCTCCTCCTCCCTTCTGCTCCCCTTGTTGCTTCCTCCTTTGGGCTCTGTGCAGATGGCTGAGGCCGGCAGACCGGATCTCGCAGGGGTTTTGGCAGAGCAGCACCTCTCTCCGGCTCTGGAGAGAGCATACCACAGCCGTGACCTCACGACCCGGGCCGCACTGCTGCCCGCCCCGGCCTCGCTGCTCTCACAAGTCAGCCGCCAGAGACAGACGTACAGCTGGCCGCTCAATTCAATATTGATAGAAAGTCAGTGCTGTAGTCACTTTTCCAGTGCATCCTCGATCTATTCTCGTTATAAAGTCATTTGTAGAAGTTACAAAAAGGGAACAAACTAATTTTAGCAGTTCAAATTACAAATCACTGGTTTTCTGGGAATATTTCAATGCGTTCTCTTACTACGGATGTTTAAAAAAGGTACCTATACTGCTTAAATCATGTTTAAAAATATGTATGAAAAGAACTTTTACATACAGTATATTAAAAGATACGATTAGATACGTCTAGAGATAATGTAACCTAGCTATGATTATTACTATGGCCAAGAAGCCAAGCAAAATGAAGAAATATAGTTCCTTGTCTGCCCAGCACTAGCTCCTGTGCTTGTGAAACACCTGTATCCCATTCCCTGACACTTTCTTAGGATGCCTGCTGACATGCTGAGGGTCAGAGCTTGACAGGCCGTTAGCTGTGCTTCAGATAACCGCAGTCTTTCTGGGCTTATCGGCAGCGCCCGTGCCACTATCTGAACAAGGGGGAAGAGAAGGGAAGGGACGAAATGGGAATCTGACAATCAAGACAGGGTTTCATTTTATATTGATTGCTCTCTGGGAAAACTTCCTCTGTTTGACGGGTGGGGGGAGCTGAGGGGGGACGAGACCTGAAAGCGAGCACAAGGTTCATATTACTTGTGTGACACTGGCGGCCAAAGATAACAGCTGTCCGACTCCCAGAGGAAGTGTTTGGGGCCGGGCGATAAGTGAGATGTAAGAAATGAGTAGTTATGCTCTATGTGGGTGTCATGGATGTTCTGATCAGAGCTATATACACACAGTGTTACAAGTCTGTGTGTGTGTGTGTGTGTGTGTGTGTGTGTGTGTGTGTGTGTGTGTGTGTGTGTGTGTGTGTGTGTGTGTGCGTGTGCGAAAGAGAGACGGAGGTGAGTCTGAGTCATACTGTATATCGTTTGGTTACGCCGAGTGCAAAGTTATACAATGAGGTGGCAGTATTTGTGTTATACTGAAAATATATGTCGTGATGTCAGACAATATCAAGAATATCAGAGTTCGAGAACATTTCATATGCATTTGGTGGCCTATAGAGAAACTGCATTTTATGCACTTCCACATTAGCTTGAGCTGTTTTGGTTGCTGCTAGGGTGAAGTTAGCCCTACCATAGCTTTCTTTATAAGTATTGAAAAGTCATTGATTAATAACATATAATGTAATCGTTCTTTGGGTTTATATTCTGAATTTGACCGGATTTCTTTGCCATTCAGCTAGCTCGCTTGTGCACCAGCGTTTGCAGGCACCGAAAAACAAGTACTTGTACCAAGACTCTAGAATTATGCAATTTTAGGGCAAAGTCATAATCAAATGCAGACTGCAACGTTTCCATTTGTATCTGGAAAAAAACATTCTTGAGGCCAGTATCTTTTTAGCAGCTGTTACCTTAACATATTAGTGTTAGCATTAAGCCATGGTGGTTGCTGCTGGTGGCAAATTAACAATACAATCGTGTTGCTCTCTAGGTAAGCTAGTTAGTTAGCCCTGCAGTATCGTACACGAATGAAATAAAATGTAACCGCCATTTACGCATTTAATTCGATTTTGACCAGGTTGCCATTCTACTAGCCAACTTCCCCGCAGAAGAAAAAAATGCTGCACTTTAACTCCACCAATAAGGTTATTTTCTGCATTCACAGCAGATCTGAGAAATGTTTTTTTTTTTTTTATAATTTTTATTTTTAACATCTTTTAATATGAACAGTTGTGGGAAGGGCAACCGTACAGAAATGGTTTTCTGTCATTTGAAACTATAACTCCTACAAAGTCTGACCTTATGGGGGGGGGTGGCCTCCCCCCCCCCTTTTTTTTTTTTTTTTTAAAAATTTTTTTTTTTTTCCCGAAAGTAAATGAAAAGTTTTTTCCATAATGTAGATTTCTTGGATTATGTTGATCCACTCTTCGATGGTCGGAAGGTCCGGTTTCAACCATTTCCTGGTTATGGTTTTCTTACTCGCTGCCAGTAATGTCCAAAGCAACCTCTTGTCCTTATTCTGAGAAATGTTTTTACAACTAAAATTCACGACACTCAGATGAAATTGAGATTCTGTTCCGATTTTCTTCATTTTCACAGTCTCTCCCTGATGCCTCTGCATGCTTGTTGTTGGTCACCAGCGCAGATGTTTTACACTGCTGTTCCCACGGCAGAGAAAGAAACATTTCAGAGTGCGAGGGAAGGAAAAAAAAAAAAGATACTGTCATTGCGGTTTCCTCTGCTCTCTTTCCCTCCATGTGTCCTTGTCTGTTTATACACAAACTAATAAACTGTCTGTCTGGAGTTCAGAGAAGAGCAGCACAGATCATAACCGATAACATAAAATAACAGTCTTTCATATCCCTGCCACCTCCTTTTTAATCCTTGTGAGTCATTCTGTATTCTTCCCCTTAACCTATCATCCTCTAATCTTTTATTCTAACCTCCTCTCCCTTTCTGACTGTCTCCTCCATCTTTTTTTTTCTTTTCTTTATCTCTGCTGCCGTTCCCGTAATCACTCCCTCCTTTTGGCTTTTATCTCCACTTCCTCAATATCCTTTTTACTGCCTCTGCCTCCTTCCTTCCTCTCCCCGCCCCCTTTCCCTCCTCCTTATCACCCCCCTCCTTCCTGCCTTCCTTTTTTTCCTTCCTTCCTCCCCCTCCTGTCCTTCTGCCTCTTCTCCACTGAACTCATCCGATTTCTCTTCCTTCCCTTCCCCGTCACCTCCACTTTGTTGCTTCTTTACAAAAACTCTGGTCTCAACCCCGTCTCCTCCCCCTTCTCCCCCAACCCTTCCACCTCCAGGTCTGCAGCCAGTCTTTTGGAGCAGGGAGGACGTGGCCCAGTGGCTGCGATGGGCCGAGAAGGAGTTCGCCCTGCGGCCGATCACCAGCGGATCTTTCCAAATGAACGGCAAAGCCCTGCTGCTGCTCACCAAGGAGGACTTCCGCTACCGGTCCCCCCACTCCGGTACTCGTCTTCTTTTCACCTCTTCATGAATTTCTTGGGGATATTAGAGGTGTATTCTAGACCGGGAAAAGTGGAGACATCAGTCACAAGTTTTACAAATGAGTCACTTTCATTGATTGCATTAGATGGTTCTTTTTGTCTGACTGGAAAACAGGATATACCAACTAGGAAGAAAGAGCTGTTTCAGCTCATGGAAACACTGACTAGTTGCAGAGAAATCATGGAAAATTGGTGCAATTATACAGAAGCTCCTTTTCTAAAAGGAAAAAAAAAAAGTCAGTAAAAAAGTGACACCTGCTACTACTAAATGACTGATAGGACTAAATAAAATTGGAAATAGATATTTTGGGATCCTCACAGATGAGTGAAACACTGAAGGAACATCCATGGTGACATTTTGTCTTGCGACAAAATGCAATTCGGGCAAACACTGCAACCCATGATCAGCTGCTGCTCTTTATGGGTTAGACCAATATTATAGTTTATTTGTACACGAAAACCTGTGCCAATGTGGCTTTAAAAAAAAATCTATGTTTTTACAGCAAAGCTACACCCTTTAAAAATCAATAAAGTGCAGAGGAGGGAAGGCGGCAGTGAAGGGAGGCAGCTGTTACAGCGAGGCTGCTGGGGGAGGAAGTAGGGGACGGTTGATCAGGAAGTATAAAACAACCTCAACTGTCGCCCCGGCAACGCTAACGGCGCATGAAAGTAATGCAAACAAAAAAAGTCAACTGTTTTCCTTTGCAGAGTTTTGGATATGTAGTTTTGAAATTAAACAGGATTCAATGTCTGATTGTGTTCCCTGGAAATGTTACAGCACAGTTAGTTAGTCAGTCAGGGCTGAAGTCATTGCTGTGGGGTCAGGATGATAGTCATCAGAGTGGGATGAAAGGAGTGATCAGCGTTGTGAAATATTAAGATAAGACATAGCATGAACACCCGGCAGCCTGGAGGAAATGACATGTCATTTCAGGTCATTGTAAATCCAGATTAGAAAAGTGTGGGAATTGTATGGAGGACTACAAATGAATGCATAATCAATGCTGAAATAAATACAGGGAAAACAGGAATTGATGAAGAAACGAATAAACAAATGAAAGCTGAACCAAAAGCATAAATAATTAAATGAATACATACATCAATGTAGCTAATTAATCACAAAATCAATAAATATATTCTTTTACATTTAGTTAACTAACTTTAGCGCAAATTATGATTGATCACAGGGCAGACTCCGCTCTTATTACGTTTACATTAATAGTGGCGTATAAAACTGAGCTTTAAGCTGCTGCTGATGTTAGCTAACTGCGAGATCTTTATATGGAGAAATGCATGAAATCAGTTAGATTTGTAAAAATGTAGCAATAAATTAGACATTCATACATTTATTTTGTGAATTACCAAAAGAATTATTTATTCTATTATGCATTTTTAAATCTATGTATTTAAATTCAGCTTTTAGTTTTTTCTATTATTTTACAATTAATTTATTTCAGTTTGTATTTATGTATTGGCTTCAAACATTGATTCTTTGAATTAGTCATTCTGAATCCTCTGTATAATTGAACAGGAAGTAAGGTTGCTCTGTTCAGTTCAGTCTATATTTCCTCCAATCAGAGAGCCCAATGTGCCCCTTCACATGTTATGAGGAATAATCTGGAGTTTTAGAGAGATGTGGCCCAGCTGACAGCTGTTGTCAAGCTTGTGTTTCTATTTCAACTCAACTAAATTTTTCACATCCTGTTAAGAAATTGAGTTCTGGGAATTTGTTTTTGAAAAATGTGATTCATCATCACAGGATTTATTAGTTATCTTTAGTTGCCCTCACTATGACACAGATGATTTTGCTGTAAAATGGTTTCATGCATCAGCAACTGTAGCTCTTTGATCACATTTTTTTTAATCTTAACATAAAACATAGGGTATGGAGAGATAAAGCTGACAGTGATTGATTACATTTTAATATTGGTAGTTGTTTTGGCCCGGCTGTCAGTGACATCAGTGAAAAGTCATTTTAGGGAACAGAGCAAATATTTTGGCTTGTGATGGGTCCGTTTCCTCCTTTCGGGGATTGTAATTGTGCAGTTCCCATCAGTCCCTGCTGTGTGCCATATTTTCCTTTTGTAGAAGCTCTAAGAATAATACTTTGTTTTCCTGGAATGTCTTAACCTCACGTCCCACAATAAGCCACACAGTTTTGTAGAGCTACGTTACAGCTACATTTTTAGACTTTAAAATGTTTATAATGGGAGAAACGTAAAGCCAAAAAGGGTGTTTCATATGTCAGCCATGACTAACTGTAAGATGTCCTCGTAGTATTTGTCATTCATCATGATAAAAAATAAATAAAACATTCTTTTGTGTGCAGATCTTAGACAAAATGTGAAGAGAACTAGCATTTAAAATCCAGAATCAAAGCAAACTTTAAAGCACCAGGAAACGGGAATTTCCCCCACACTCCAACTCAACGCCACAGGCCAAGAAAGTGAGAACTGAAATGGGGGGGGTGTCTGTGTTTGTTTGTGTGCAAGTGTTCACCATTACTTCCTTTATGAGAATCATTTCCTTGTTATGGTGAGCCTTAAAAAAAAAAGTGTGATGGCAGTCTGTTAAAATCACAACCACCGTGGGGTTATTTGTTAACCATGTAATTGTTTTGGAGAGGAGACGCTGCCGTCGGTGTCGAGGCATAACAAACAGCTGTTAATCATTCAGTGAACTTCCTGCTTAGGCTTTGTGCCTGGTGTCAACACTACTGTATAAGCACTCAAAAGGAGAATACCAAGGGTCATATAGAGCTACGGCCCATTTACTTGTGTCAACATCTAGTTCACGTTGGCCACTATGCCCGATGTAGAAAGACATATTCGTAAGTCTTGAGTTGCCATGACACTCTGTCATGTCTGACCCCTCAGAGAGACTTCCATTATTGCTCAAGCTGCCAGCTGCCTGGAAAGCAAAGGGAAGAAGAAGGGGAACCCGATTCTGTGGATGACGCCAATGCTAATTTCCGATTTTATGCAGGCGTTAAGATGCTACGTATGCCTAACCTCTGAGCTTTTGCATGTCTGCAGGGGACGTCCTGTACGAGCTGCTGCAGCACATCCTGAAGCAGAGGAAGCCCCACGTGTTTTACCCGTCTGCCTACTTCCCTGGGAACTCCTTCCACTCGCTGCCTGAAAGCGCTGTGCAGCACCTGAAGCTTGAAGGTTTTTTTTCCTTCTTCTTTAATGCATACATTACATATATTTACAGCTCTGGAGTTAGATACAACTTCAAAAGGCCTCTACAATCAATTTAATATTTACACCAATTATAAAACTACTAAATATATACTATTTACCTGCTTAGCTTAATAGATATATAAAGTAGGCCAACTTCATTATAATAGCACATACGGTTTCTGGGGTATGGAATTATACAATCCATATCTTAAAAAGGTTTTGTTCTCGCACTCTGAGCCAGAAATCTCCACTTCAGTAGCACGTACATACACCAGTAGCACTTTCATTCCTGTCTGTAGTCTGAAGGTTTTTACGGAGGGGTTTGTTCAGATATCATTCACAGCCTGATTTATGTAACATTTTATACCTAAAAAATGAGGCGAAAATTAAGTATAGTAAACTAAGTATCTTAAGCTACTTAGCCAAGTAGATATTTGTAGTAAAGCAGGCTTACAGTGCTGCTCATGAGTATTGGAACCCCCGCTACAACTAAAAAGAGGAATTAAAAAAATCATCTTTTGGAAATTGATCTTAATGCCTTAATTGAAAAAATTTGGAAAAATCCAACCTTTGAGAACACCAATTTTCTTTGTGAATGAATAATGTATCGTGAAGAAATAAATGTTCTTCCTTAAAATATAGGGCGCATAAGTATACACACCCCTATGTTAAATTCCCAGGCAGATTTTTATTTTTAAAGGCCAGTTATTTCATGGATCCAGGATACTATGCATCCTGATAAAGTTCCCTTGGCCTTTGGAATTAGAATTAAAATAGCCCCACATCATCACATACCCTTCACCATACCTAGAGATTGGCATGGTTTTATTTCAGTTAACCTAATAGCTGGTTTGATTTGCATTGAGAGATGATTTTATGGAAAGTACCCCATGCCAATCTCTAGGTATGGTGAAGGGTATGTGATGATGTGGGGCTATTTTAATTCCAAAGGCCAAGGGAACTTTATCAGGAAGCATAGTATCCTGGATCCATGAAATAACTGGCCTTTACAAATAAAAATCTGCCTGCCTCTATGGGAATTTAACATAGGGGTGTCTATACTTATGCCCCCTCTATTTTAAGGACATTTATTTATTGACGATACATTATTAATTCACAAAGAAAATTGGTGTTCTCAAAGGTTGGATTTTTCCTCATTTTTTCAATTAGGGCATTAAGATCAAATTCCAAAAGATTATTTTTGTATTCCTCTTTTTAGTCAACTGTAGCATGGGTTCCTATACTCATGAGCAGCACTGTACTTCATTATAATAGCACATACTGTTAAAGTGGTATCACTTTTTCCTGAGGTAAGATAATGCAGCCGAGTGTTTAGGCTAATGACAGTTGCGGTATGGTAAAATTGGTCATTTCTGAACTACGTATAGAAAGTTGGGGTTAGTTAGTCAGTCTCTTTTTCAGAAGCACAGACGTTTTCAAGGAAGTAATGATAATAATACCTGAGAATGTTTTCTGGCTTGCGTCTGAGGGAATGTGACACAACAACATTCAGATGGGTTGGAGTAGTAACTTCCCATGTTGGCAGTGAAACCTGCTCCACAAGGAAATGCTGCTTTATTTAAACAAGAACACAGAACACCACAAAACCGCTCCGGTGGCTTATGGCATGTTTGCTTGTATTTGTCACCACTGTCTTCCTTGTTTTAAATTCCACTTTGTAGGTGCTGTTTCCGTTGCTTGTGAATGAAGGAGTCAGACAAACATTCAAACCACTTCCAACACAAACCAGAGAACTTTTACTGAAACCCTTCAAAAATAATGTAATCAGCATACTCAACCTAACAGAAGGCTATTAGTGACACCTAGTGGTCTTTTCTGTGTGAAGATCCCCTGACCAATCGGCTATCCTAAGCTTAACCACTCGAGGTGAAATGCCTAACCCCAACCAATCGACCACGCCAATGGGTCTTGGCGTGTCCATAGTGGGATTCGTAATTTCGCCACCTGGGCATGGGGACAAATTACTGCACAAGTTGGAAAAAGCTAAATGACTGTGAAAACTACGAAAAGCTACAGTGCACCACTTCATGCTGTGTTTTGTTACTCAAATGTTCTACTGTTTTTATTATTTTTTTTGGCTTCTTTGGCCAGATGCAAGTAGAGACAGGCTCGGTAGAACTCTACATGTTCAATGAGTGGACAAAATAATGTGGACATCCTAGATTATCATTTGAATTCAAGCCAGTACTGAAATCACTAACGCCTTTATTAAGCTAATACTATTGAATTGAATTTGTCACGATCAACAGAGGTGTTGATTCAGTACTGTGGTATTTTTGAGGCGAGAGTTGGTCACAGTCTTGTACTATTGCTCTTTTCTCACTCTATTGATAGCCAGTACGTTTTACTGTTGACACACCTGTATGGCAAACACAGAAAACGATATATACCCAAAGGCTTGAAAAGTCGGAGTGAGAAACAACCAACATGATCTCCTACAGTTGAGGGTGACGTCTTTAAATTGCTTTTTTGTCTGAGGGACAGTACATCCAGAGATATTCACTTTAATATAATTCAAGACAAAGCAAAGCTTGTTTGAGAAGCTGCAACCATCAAATGTTTACTTTTCTGCTTGAAAAATAACCGCCCGACTAATGGTTTCAGCTCTGTTCTTAGGAGAGACACTACAGGCAAAGAAAAATAAAACATAAAAGTTAGCATTAGATAATGCCCTGCATATTTAAATTTCAGAAAACTTTTAATACAAAAACCAATCCTCCTAATGTAAGTAATCAACTGGGGAAGGTTTATGGTGACATCTGTTAGTTAAAATGTTTTACCCCATACACCTGTAGTGAATTTACAATCCAAAAGGTTTTGTTCTCATACTCTGAGCCAGAAATCTCCACTTCAGTAGCACATGCATACACCAACCCTTCTACTTTCATTCCTGTCTGTATTCTGGGTTTGTTCAGATATCATTCACCGCCTGATTTACCTAACATTTTATACCTAAAAAATGGGGCGAAAATGGATTTTTTAATACAGTATTTTCTAATTTATGGAGTGATCGAGAGTTATCCAAAATCCCTTCTGTAAAAACTTAATATGTCAAAAAAACGAAAACAAGAATTTTGAACCTGGCTTTTTCCAATGTTCAGATGTCTGTTCTGGAAATGTATGTAAATGAGCGCATATATAAGATGATAAGATAATGCCTCATTTGCATATTTAAACATAACATTTGAAAAAATATTTTAAAAAATTATCTTAGTGTAAATAATCAATCAAGGAAGTTTCGGTTAGTTCAAATATTCCTCCTATTCTCCTGTAGTGTCTCCCCGTAATATAAAAGTGTGGAACTTAGCTGTAGATATTTATCACATACTGTATCTTTTGTAACCCCAGAAACGGTACGGCGGGCACCGCGTGGTACAGAGCCTGCCCCCCAGCATCCACCAACCATCGAGCTGCGGCACCGCTCACGCTCCCCCCACCAGAACCAGATCAGACGATCCCCCCCGGGGCCGAACCACCCCCGCGCAGCCAACGAAGACCACCTGCAGACCTTCTCCCAGCTGCCCGACAGCAACCACCACCTGCCCGAAGAAATGTACCCTCTGTCCGTGTCCCCCGCCGCACCCAACGGCCGCTGCGCCACGCCCCGAGAAGCTCCGTGCCCGGGCAGCCCCGGGGGCCAGGAGGCGGGCCCTCCTCGCGTCATCCAGCTCATGCCCAGCACCATCATGAACCCCCTGCTCCTCAGCCCGAGCCGGAGCGGCGAGGGTGCCGCCATGGACTTCAGGCACAGCCGCGGTGGGCCCCCGTCTCAAGCCACGCTCGAGAACGGCCGTGAGAGGAAAGCCCACGGCCACCACCATCAGCTACCACTGTCCCAGCAACAGCAGCATCTGCTGCAGCAGCAGCAGCAGCAAGAGGAGGCACTCTACAGGAACCACGTCATCATGCCCGTGTCTCCTCCAGAAGAGCAACAAATGCCCATCGGACGGATAGCAGGTGAGATTTAAAACACACTTTTATAGACTCTCTTTTATGTGATGCCGTCTTTCTCATTGTCTGCTTGTTAACTCCGTTTTCTTTATTGAATCGTGATTTCTTTTTCCTGTCCTTTAGTGCTGCCCCATCTCTCTTTTTTCACTATCACTATGTTGTGCATTTATGGGTATGTGTATTGAATTGATGTGTATATTTATGAAATTGATTTGTATGTGATTTTGTACACACTGTCAAAGCACTTTGTAAACAGTTGTTTTGAAAAGGTGCTATACAAATAAAGTTGTTATTATTATTATTATTCAAAGGTTAAAGCTACCAGAGGTGGCGTCACATTTACCCTGTTTCCATCTGGTATTAAGATCTGATCTGAGTGATTGGATTACAGCTGAAAACACTCTTCAGGACGCACTGAGATCGGATCACTAAAACTACATTCGGAGGTGGTCTGAGCCACGTGTCCACATTCTAATAGCAGTGAGAACGGGAGAATGTTGGGTCTTCATCAGCAGTAACTTATCACGACTCCTAGAAGGGAACATGAGACATTAAATAGAGCAGATATATCAACTTCAAACCACAGAGATTACCGTAAGAAGCTACAAACGTTGACAAAGAGCTCAACGCTGAGACGTTTCAAAAAACGTATTTCTCTCCTGCTCAGGTCCCGCCCCCCGTGTCATAAGACATTATGACGGCACACAGACAAGACTGTGGGCAGCGCTTTTTCATTAATCATCGCACAGTTCAAATTTCTGATTTATATGAGAGTAACAACTGACATTTATAAACACACACACACACACAAAACCAGCCTATATGCAAACAGAAAATGATGTACGTGTTTATTTGCATATAGAGCGGGGAAGTGAGATCCGATCACAAGTGGTCACTTAGAATGCATTTGGAGACACATTCTACTGCCAGGTGGGAACACACGCACCTAGAGCTATCCACTTGTGATCCGATCACTCAGATCCGATTTTAAAAACAGGCCGGAACGAGGACAATGTGACAGCAAGACCTTAGTTACTTATCCTGTCCCTTTGATATTCTCTTAACATCAAAAGGTAATAAATAATAGTAAATGCCATCCATCCCATGCAACTCACTGTGTGTTTCCCTGTCGCGTCCTTGCAGACTGCAGGCTGCTGTGGGACTACGTCTACCAGCTCCTGTCAGACAGCAGGTACGAGAACTACATCCGCTGGGAGGATACCGAGACCAAAATCTTCCGCATCATGGACCCCAACGGCCTGGCCAGGCTCTGGGGCAATCACAAGGTAAACACACACTCTGTGTGCAGCCATTGTTGTTCATGATCAGACTGCAGCTGGCTCAGTGTATAGCTGCAAACATGAATCCATCCGTTGTCAAGTAGAAATGAATCACTAACTATTTTTGATAAATTGATTAAAATCGGTTTGAGTCATTTTTTTTATGATTCCAGCTTCTTAAATGTATTTTCTAGTTTCTTTACTCCACTGTGACAGTAAACTGAATATTTTTGAGTCGTGGATAAAACAAGACATTTGAGGAAGTCATGTTGGGCGTTGGAAAACACTGACATTTTTCACAATTTTGACATGGTCTACAACTAATCAAAAAAAAAAAAAAAAAAAAATTAAAAAAAATCAAGAAACTATAAAGAATAATCGACTATGAAAAGAATCGTTAGTTGCAGCCCTAGCTATGTGAGCAGGGACATCCCAGCTCCATCAGCCATTTCTAGGACAGTTTAAAGCTGCATAAACAGTATTTTTCATCTTAACAGATGGATTGATTTACTCTGTAAAATGAAAGGTGTTGCTCATAGTGATGAGACACCCAAGCTTGTAAGCCTCTTTTAGCTCATTGTTTTGGTTTTACGGACCACAGACTCCGTCTGCTGGATGCCTAACAAACACGTTTTCCTCAACACCTTTATGAGGTGATGGATTTGATGTCAGATGGGTTTTCAGCTTGTTGTGGAGTTCTTCTGATCCCATGTGACCAAACACCATTAGTCAGTGCAGCTTTAAATGGCACAGAGCATCTGAAGATGTAGAAAACGTCTCATTATGCAGACCAGTAACACCACATTATTGTCATTATTATTACTACTACTACTACTGACACTTTTGTCGTTTTGCCTCTTCCAGAACAGGACCAACATGACGTACGAGAAGATGTCGCGAGCACTGAGACACTACTATAAACTGAACATTATCAGGAAGGAGCCGGGCCAAAGACTTCTATTCAGGTATATCAACGTAAAGATCTATTTGGTCACGTTATTCATGATATATTTCAAATTTTTTAATCTATTCTATAACAGAAGTTTTAATAAGTGACCAAACTTGTTTCGCCGTCTGCGTGGCGTTCACCAGGTTCATGAAAACTCCCGATGAGATAATGAATGGACAGACGGACCGGCTGGAGCACCTGGAGTCCGACACAGACGAACAAATCTACATCAAAGAGGAATGCTGAGGAACTCTCGGTAAACGAGGCCATGAACTACTTACTACTTACTACTACAGCCGCCGATGCCTTTCAGAAGCAGCCTGAACAATGGTCGTTGAATCTGGAGCGCGTGGACGTTTGGCTCGTACCAGTCCCACACAGACAGACATGAAATCTCTCTTAAGATTGCCTTAGGATGATATTCTCCTAAAGTCAAAAAGAAGAAAAAAAAAAAAAAAAACAGCGTCAGTTTTTGTGATTTTTTCCTGATGGACAGATGCTGAAAAGACTTTGAGTGTTCTTTTATTTCTGAATGAACTGCAAAAGCCAATCACTTTGTGCTTACGTCACTTTGATGATTTTATTGTCTCCTCACAAGCATTATACTAGTGCTGTTTGTAAAAAGAAAATTGTGTGCGCGCGCGTGTGACAATATGTTTTCACCATGGAATAAACGTTTTCGATCAAACTGTATTCTCTTAGTGTGGAGTATGCTTGAAACGATATAAGATATTTACCTGAATATTAATCATCTATTTCCCTCTAGTGTTTCTCTGAAGGATGTCCGTGACGTTTGGTGAAGTACACCAGATATCCACACGATGGCAATACTGGACCATTTGTGATGAGAGGGGGAGCAGCGGTGGATGCTGTCCACAGTTCATCAAACATGCCTGTCATTTAAAGGGTCATGTAGAGGATTAAATGTGGCTGCAGTTTATTATTATACTGTTAGAACTTTTGAAAAAAAAATTGAAGAAATTATATTTTGGTCTGTTCTGAATGTCTTGCTTTTGGTGGAATTGATGTCTCAGAAGGAAATAATCACTGTTAAGCTCAATTATTAATCAAATGTGACGTATTACTTATTTATTGCCATTTCAAGGTAATAATTCACTAATTGCGCCCTAGCACATATTTTTTTGGCGTAACACTTCCTAAATGAGTGACTGTCTTTAGCCTCTGACAAGATCTGAATAATTCTGTTTTGTGAATCATTCTATTCTACAAAATGTCCAAATGAGCCTTGAAATATAATGACCATGTAGTTCCTTAGTGTGAGACTATCTAACAACAATTAGTTTGTACTTTTCCATATTTAAATTAGCCTACAATATGATCAAGATGATGATCACATTGAGGTTCATTTGGAGGTGTGGTACCAGAAGCATCACATGCTTCTTTCTGCATCACTCATTGCGTCGTTCAAATTAACAGGCCACTAAACACAGGCCACAATCTAAATCTGTAATATAGCTTCTGTAATACTATAGTAATCTGAATACTGTAACGCGTTACCGGCGGAGGTAGCGGCGGTGCGCTGCGCTGCGCGCTGCGCTGTGCGCTCTGGAGTCTCCATAAAAGTTGGTGCGCGCAGAGGCGAGCTGTCAGACTGGGGAGAGACGCGGCGGAGCAGAGGCTGCAGACTCAAGTGATGGATCAGGATCGATCCCACTTTGAGAAATTCATAGAATAATTTTGAGTGTGCGCTGTAATCCACTGGGGGGGGACGCAGTTAAAGCTTATCATTGTGAACAGGCTGCTGCTTGTTTCTGGACTCTAACGGAATAAACAGACAGGGGGAGGGTTTGGATGCAGGAGAATCTCGGCTGTGCGGCGGATAAGATGCTCACGCTGCCACGTTTAGAAGACCAATAATCGTGTCTGATTCTGACAAAGCAGTTTGATTTCATTCGGGTGGGAAAAAAAAAAAGAGGCACCACTCCCGTTTTTTTTGTTTTTTTTTTCGCCAATCCAGGACGCAAATGTCTTCACATCACAGACACTCCAGTGGATTGTAGCAGCAGCCCCGCCGATGGTTTTGAGAGGGCGTTAAAGGTGCGGGAAGGGAGTGGGACAATTACAGGTAAGAGCCATTCACGCGACCCCGACGCTCGTTTTCTGCCCTCCTTCGGGCGCTGGTAGGAGTTTCTACTGCCGGGGAGTGCGCACAGTCCGGCACAGAAACTCACTCAGCCTCTGCGAGTATTTTATTCAGAACCATCAGCACCGCATCAATATCCAATCAGGACTGGAACAATTACCGCAAAACAATTATTAGGCCCGGTTTCACACTCAGTCACTCCCCATCCTCTTGGGTGAGGCATACATTCATATTTTCCATTCAGCCATTTATCTGTAATTGAGTCCTCAAATATATTTCTTAAAACAGGAGAACATTTGTTTTCCCACTTCCTTCCACTAACAGATATCAGATGCATTGCAACGGTTTTCTTGCAGTCATTTTTGCTTATAGTGCAGTGACGCCTCATACTTGTTTCCATTATACACATTTTCTCTTTTTTAAACTGGATTTGGGGGAAAGTATTGTCATTTTATTTTACATCATTGCAGTATTTGTAAAATTGTTAATTTTTCACTTATTTTCCATGAGTGCATTTTGAAACAAACTCTAAAAACCAGACTCCTGTGTAAAAAGTATTTATGTTTAATTCAGATTTAGCTTTAGTGAGTGCAGTTTCCCAGTTGTAAGTCTTTGTCATGGAGCTTTTATTTCAACAAATCAGTACTGACTTCTATGGAGTCCTGAGTATATAACTGTATACCGTACAGCCAGGTGACTGTTTTATGGAGTCTACAGAGATTAGGAATTAGATAGAAAGTCTACGCAGGAGTCTGGAATATATGAAGTCTAAATAAGTATTTTGTATTAGTCTATGTACTGTAATGTCTCTGTTTTAACTTAGTGTCTAGAACTCATACTGGATGCAGAAATACATCCGGTGGTTTGGTGTTACGGATAGAGGTGTCAGTGTAACTACCAAACGGCTGTTAGGAAGTCAACTCATTTTAATAGCGATGTATCGATTTGACCTCCTGCACTGAGACTAATGTCAGCTCACCTGAAGCAAATGGAGTGAATCCTCGGATGATGAAATACGTTGACACAGCGGCGAGGACGGAGAGGCGGGCCGATCGGGACACTTCCTCCTCCGCCTGCAGCCACAGACCTAAGGCTTTTAATTTGAGAAATACAACGGGAACAAAAAGGAATTGGACTTGCCATCAGTTTACAAGACTGGTGTACAATACAGTGGATGGAGGAAATAAAACAGTCACAAATAAAGTATACAGTGGAGCAAGTCTTCAGATCATAGCGTAACTGGGAAATTTCTCAGAGGTGGAGCTGCTCAAAGAACACCACATGTTTACAGCCTTAATTCTAAGCAGACATGAATGGTTGGGAATAAACTGTGTGCTGGCGGCTGTACGGACACAACACTTGTCTTCATAACATTAGCTTCCTCTTCCCAGATAGAAAAACTGAGGCTCCACAATAAAACCAATTAAGTTCACCAATTAGAACATTTCTGCCTTAAATAAAGCAACAGTGAATTAAACAAATGTCCGTAAAACTCCAATTGCTGTTTCTATTTCCACTCCCTGGTAACTGTATACATAGCTTGTACAAAACTTGAAAGAAATTTGTGCAGGAGATTTTCTTCTTTGTTACCCCAATAATCCTCTCATGGACCCTTAAAATTGATCTTGTGACCGATTGGAGGGGGCCGGTCTCCTAGGTTGGGAACTGTATAAAAAATAGTTAAAACTGAATCTGAACTTAAAATATACTATCAGTCACACAGGGGCAATTTTTCCTGCAGAATGAGTACTTGTACTTTTGAAACTTTAAGTACATTTGGCTGCTCACACTTCAGTAAGTAATGCAGGACATTTACTTGTAATAGAGTATTTCTACATGAATGAATTGGGACTCTCACTGGAACAATAGATGTGGATACTTGCTGTCTCTCAGCACGGAGCAGAGGGATGCAGCAAACCACACATGACGTCATCTGGCAACCTCTAACAACTTTTTAGCAGCCAGCAGCTACTTCCTCAGAACTGGCAGCCCAGGCAGTCCCCGGGTTAGCTGGAAGCATTAGCAGCAGCAGCTCCTCCACCACCAGTGATCAGGATTAAAGCTGTGGGCCGCCTGGCTCAGGTCAGACCGGTTCCCCTCCAGCTGGGCGACCTGGTGCCGACTGTCTGGCCAGCACCGGCGGATCAGCCAAAGTCACCTTTTTTTTTATTTATTTTTTTCATTCCGGCGGGTCACGTAACCTCATCCTGGTGCTGCCTCGCCATTGATCCAAAGCGATGACACCGAGGCTTCACAGTCCGCTGCTCCTCGCCAACCAGGCCGACTTCTAGCGACGTCTGGGAACAGCTGTGACACGCAACACAACAGCAGCGGGGAGGCTTTGAATTGTCTTTGTGGGCACTTATTTATAAAACTATTTTTTTTTTCTTCATAAACACAATACATTCTGGACCTGAATTTATTGTTAATTGCTTATTCTGAACTTGAAAAGTCTTGGACAGTTACAGTAGGAACAGTAGAGAAAAACAGTGGAACAGAAGCAAATAAAGGGACACCATACCTGACACATACCAGAAAGAGAGAGAGATATGTATATAAAGCCTTTATGTAACAGGATCATTTAAGGGTGATACGTATCTATAACATGACACAAAAAATATAAAAAAAAAAATAAAAAAAAAAGTCTTTAAATATCAACATAATCTTGTAGCCTACACTTATTATTTGACATGTCACGGTAGGAAAATCACAGACGTAAATAATAATAATAGTTAATAATACTTCTTTAATTCTATCTTCCGTGGGTGAACCCCACCAGGCTGTTCTCATAAACCATTCGTACATATAGCTATAAAAAGTGAAGCACTGTAATTCGTAGGTAGTCCGCATATTTTTTGCCCTATGCACCACATTGACTGCCGCTATATGAGAACGCTGTGGACCGTGTAGGGAGGAGGCCGGAGTGGATGGCTGGGTCATTAAACAAAGTGCTCTCAAGCCAGGGAGCGGAGTTTGCTTCCCGAGGGAAAACAAAAGACTTTCACCCAGGAAATGAGTTTGTTCCTCGGGAGTGTTTTATTCCAAACCACAATCCTTTTCTTTAACTTAACGAGTCTTATTGGTGCCTAAACTTAACTGTCGTCGCCGCATGACGCTCACTTCTGGTACTTCTGCATACATTTTCGTAAGATATATGAACCCGTTCATGAGAATGCGTTGACCCCGCCTCTCGTGGTGAATTAAACAGCCATATCTATGTGACAGACTGAAAAAGATCTGCACGCTGATCTCTCTCCGTTTGTTGACGAGGCGTCATCTCTGTTTCTGCCATCAACGTTTTATTAGCACCTTCAGACATACAAAACAAATTCCACAATATGTGACAGGCAATGTCAGATGGCGCACATGACAGAGAAACACAAATTGAACAAGAACAAAAACCCTGTGACTGGCAGCTGATTGGACGAACGCGTCACATGGGTTTGTTTTCTCCGGAAATTCATAGCCGGACTGTCATGGCGGCTCGTTCAGAATCCGATCTCATATTGTACTAAAATAGTTCACCGAAACATGTTTCTGAAAACATTTTAAGCGAGAAATAGGCCGTGCAGTTGCTGAATCGGTCTTCATTTCACCTCACCAAAGGTCAGTTTAAAAGATTTCGTCAGATTTTGAGAGACTCTAGTCACGCTCATTGCGCTCGCCAATTCCGGGGTGAGTCCCGACTGCCCTGCCTCCGACTGAACATGTCAGGTCGGCCAAAATGAACACCGACAGCCCCTCAGACTGACAACAGACTTTTGTCACTGACCTCGCCAGACTGTCCAACGGCCGATTATCGGCCTGGTGTGTCTCGGGCTTTAGAGTCATCATTAAGGAACAAAACAATCGGGTCAGTAGGAAGTCGACATCCTATCACATCAGATATTATTGATGTTGTTTTATTCCAGAACTCATGCACCTGTTCATATTCCCAGACCATGTGCAAGAAAGTTCCAGTTTGTTCAGGTTGACAGAACGTACAAGAGGGAGTGGGAATGACTTTAGAGACGTATCTCTTCTGAGGAGTCCAATATGTCCTATGACTAGTGCTGATTAATCGCATTAATGTCATAGTAAACTCACAATTAATCGCACATTTTTATCCATTCTAAATGTCCCTTGATTTCTTTTTGTCCCATTATTTTTCCTCATTTCAATGCTCTTATCAACATGGAAAAGTGGATCGGCTTGCTTTGTGCTTTTGTCGCGTGGCTTTGACGGGGGGGGGAATTCACATCAGCCGTGTGTTTGGCCATCAAGTGGTATTTCAGACTGGACATGCTGCGATGATAACTCAGTTCACAAAACACACATCACTTTGGTCTTGTCAATGGAACCATTTGGCAACTTTTTAAAAGTTAACTTTCCATTCAGAATCTTATTGGCATCCATTTCGGCGTCTCGCGCTCGCCATCCACTCAAAACCTAACGTTAGCCTGCTACTCTTTGGCCGGCTCGCAAGCTCAAACAAGTGTGTGCGGCGTGCCTGTTTTGTTTCCGGTCTAGCTAGATCCGGTGCGGTGTTGTAGTTTTTATAACGTAACTAGTTGTTGCAACAGCATGTGAAAAAAAAAACTACAAAGTCTGCTAGGCCAAAAAGAACGTTAATCTCGTGATAAAAAAAATTGGTGTCATCTCTGACACAGGAGGTGAGGCTGGGGGAGTCAACGGAACAGATTCTACTCTGTTCATTCTGTCCAAATTTACTGGAGCAATCTGCCTTCAACAGCACATCATCGCTGGTTTCAAGAAAATGCTTTCAACTGCTGAAACCACAGAGTGGGATCAGAGAAATGATGATGACATTACCGCTGGCAGGATTTTCCTCATTGTTCTCCGAAAATAGTGTTGAAGATGAGACTGGACATGTTCGATGGAACCTGTGCGCCACAGTACACAGCCACAGGGACACGTTCATCAGCGCGCCACATGAAAGCCTCGAGAGGAGGTCAGGTGCTCGGCTGATAGGAGACTTTGTGCTTCTCTCCTCCTGAAACTATTGGAATTTGTGTAAAATATCAGCGGCTGATTGGCACCCACTGTGCGGGTGTTTGATGTAAATAGGAAGCGAGGGCTTGCTTCCCCCCCCCCGCCCCGCCCGCTCTTTTCACATTCTATTTGATCTGCGGCTCGCTCAGCCTCAGTTTCATTTGGAGTAAAACAAATTCACCCGCCGTTGAATAAATAGAAGCTCTGCAGAAAAGATGAAATAATATAGCAAAAGGTTCCTATACATTTTTCACTTTGACCTCCGTCTTCTTCTCCTGACTCTCCCTCCTCTTCTTCTTCTGATTACATTTGTGCCTCACTTGCCTGCTGACAGTTGTTGGCAGCGCTTTATTTTGACTGGTCCTTTTTTTGGCTGCTGTGGACGTTTGTTGAGCCAAATGTGTCCTAAATGTGACTTTAAAAGCTTTTGATTTTGACTTTCTCTTGCTTTAATTCCCTCCAACCACACTGCTGTAAACTCTGGATACCCACACTGTGACCTGGAGGTTGCGGGTTCTAATCCTCTCACCTGCTGGGAGAGTTCAGGACTGTCCAATACTAACAAATAATAATCATACTGCAATCTTTTTTGGGGGGCTATAGTTGCAGAATAAGTATGGCCAGATGTACAGACACAGATCTGGCAATCTTTGATTTTACTCATTTAAAAAATGATGTTTATGCAGTTTAGAATTTACAGGCTAGAAAATGGGCCCATTAGTTGAATATGATCATCGAGATCCATCTTAAGCAGCCAGCATTGAAAAAATTCTATTTGAAAATCAAAGTAGTTCATAATGGGATTTTCTTGCTTTTCAAAAATAGTTGCACAGGCCTTCAGAAAACATATCTTTAAAGGACACTGAGCAAAGAGCATAAAGGACACTTTTAAAAAAACAACCTTTATCACATTTTTTGTGATGTTTACCATCCATTCTCTTTTAAAAGCTTTATTCATAACTAAACTACGCACAAAAAGTAAGGACATTTGTGTTTGGTAGATTATTTCTGTGTTGTAACAATGATTCTTGGCAATACATCTCATATCAATGGAAAGCCTGATTATTTCCATTTTAAATGGTGCCACATTTGTAAGGAACATGCATTTGTGGGATGAGCAGCAAATCTGAATATGTGGGTTGCGCCCATGAAAAATGTGAAAAATCTTCTCTGACAGTGCCAAACAGCTTTTCATTGTTGACTCTTGTTTGGTGTTTGGTAGATTGGGTGATTGAAGTCTGAAGTAACAAAACATATTGGCAATTTCACAATTTATTCATGTAACAAACAGGAGCGTCAGTAGCATGAGGAAGAACCATGCACAGCCACAACAGCCTGGCACCTCCTCCTCATGCTGGTCACCAGCCTGGTCACACACTGTGCTGTGGGATGGCATCAACATTCTTCAACCAGCATTTGTCGCAAGTCAGCCAATGTAGTTGTGTTGGTCACTCTGGCACGAACAGCACGCCTAAGCTGATCCCACAAGTGTTCAATGGCGTTGAGGTCAGGACTGCTTGGCAGGCCATTCCATCCTCTCCACTCCCACATTCTGGAGGTAGTCTCTGATAAACCCTGCCCTGTGGGGATGAGGATAGAGTTTGGTCCCAGACTGTGGAGATATGGGATTGCCACTGGTTGCAGAATTTCATCTCTATAAACAAATATGTCCTGTTACTTCAGACTTCAATCACCCAATCCACCAAACAAGAGTCAACAAAGAAAAGCTGTTTGGCATTACAGAGAAGATTTGGCAAATTTTTCATGGGCACAACCCACATACTGAGCTCTGCTGCTCATCCCACAAATGCATGTTCCTTACAAATGGGGCTCCATTTAAAAGGGAAATAATCAGGTTTTCCAATGGTTTAAGATTCGTTGGCAAGAATCATTGTTACAACAAAGAAATAATCATTGGGATAATCAGTGTTTTTACTGGTTTTAATCATCTGGTCTTTTTGTTTTGAAGTGGTAAAAACCTCCTGAACAATGAACACTGATGGAATCCTAACCAGGAAAAACTGACTGCAATGACAGCACTGCTCTGTCTTTTGTTATCGTTTGGAAAGACCCCTAGCGGCAGGAAATGGATGGACCTATTGTATATTTAAGGGGACATTTTGCTTTTATTTTTGATATAAGGCAGTGTAGAGGTGATAGGAAAGGAAGGAAAAGAGAGGATTGACCTGATTTGAATTGGGACCACTGGGATTACATGATCAGTGTCTTAAACTTGTAAAACCACCAGGATGCCACATTGACCATCATTTGACTCATCCACACGATTACTGAAATCTTAAACAACTTCACAGCTTAGTCATATTACCTAAAACACTTAATACAAATGAAAAAGAAAGACGAATCATAAAAGTTACACCCAAACAGTCTGCGGTAAACATCGATTAGATTTCGCAGAGCACTATAACGTAGTTGTGAGCAGCAAAAAACATTTATTTAGGTACTTCAAGTCAAGTGTTAGCATTGATGTAAAAAAACAAACAAATGGAATCTATGATGGAACATGAACTACGGTCTCCTACATGAAAGTTGCGCGCCCATCCACTACCGGCACCCTTACTCTTTACCTCCCACCATACAGGTCACACTGCCTCCTACGTACGTTGGCTCTGAACGCTGACATTGCACGGCAAAATGTATGGTGCAGTCAGAATTGTCCAATACTACGTAAATCTCTGGGATACCGGACTGCTTGCTTGGCCTATTTGAATCGGTTGTAAAGTTGTGGCTATTGGTGTCTCAATTCCCCCAGATCACAGCCATAAAATTGGTTAATAAAATGTTATAGTAACTGATAAGAATGACGACCACAACTCCCAAAAGAGGACCCAGGTTGAAAAATAGTTTATATCCCTTTAACCACCAGAGACGAAAGGACTTGAAGTTAAACATAGTGTTTGTAAAAAGTGAATGTAGAGTAACAGGGCTGTCCGGCCTCCAGAAATCAAGCCTTTTTTTAAAATGAACTTCTGTTTTCTGTGTAAATGCTTCAGCGGTCTACATTTCTTGCCGTCTACTGCCATCCCAGAATCCTCCTCTGCTGGGACAGCTTTGTAGTTAGTGATCATCAAGCTGTCCTCCAACCTTATCCAACAGTCCTACTCCTGTTAGCTGTGATCCTATTTCATGCAGAGGGAGAAGCAAAGGAGGAGACCGACGAGGAGTGAGAGAAACTGAAAAAAAGACAGTGAGAGAATCCGCTGGTCTGTGTCCAGGTTTTTTTTGTTTGTTTCTCCCCACGTGGCAATTTTATCTCTTCAGCAGCGTCTTAGTGTTGCTCCGTGTGTGGCCCAGTGGCTCATAAACATGTGCCCGTCACGCAGGATAACTCTAGCCTCCGAAAACCTCCAAACACACCAACACACATTCTGGACAGCAGAAACATCTTTCCTCCCTCCCCTCTACCACCCATCCCATCCCCTTCCCTCCATTCCATTTTGATGGCTGATGGTTTGTGCAGAGCTGTGGGCCTTACAGTACTTTCATGATGTGAGCCAAACCCATCTGGGACTCAATATCCTGTTTACCAGCTCTCAGCACTCTGAAAACCACAACAATACTGAGCTGAGGCAGAAGTTCAGAACTCATTACAGTTTGTTCAGGTCACGGCCAAGGTTGAAGTCTTCTCCTTCTCTGTAACTCTGCCTCGTCGTCTTCAGAGCTTTTTACTGCTGCTTTTTTTTCCTCTCTTTTTCCAATCTACACATGTTGTCATGTTAATGCTTTGTGAGCAAATCTCCCAGAAACCACATCTGAAGCAGTTATGGTGCTCCAATAGATAATTGACTGAGCTCAAGAAAAAGTGAGCTATTTGATATTGCCTGCAGATTTGAAATTACAAAAGATAAAACGATCTGAGGTGGTATATTTCTTCTAAAATGAAGTTTAACTTGCAATTAAGTACAGGTTCTCCTGTATTTCACTGAAGGTCTCTTAATGATACTCCGATTCTATTTTATTAGACTCTTATTGTTCAGCTTACTGACGCTGTTGTCGGCTGCTGTATTTGTTAGTCATGAGGGGGATGTGATCTGTCTGCTACATTACAATCAGACAGGAGGTAAGCCGACAGAATAGAGTAGAACAGAATGGAAAAGACTAGACTATTGTGGTTACTGTGACACAGACAATGCAAGAAACTGGGGGAAGAGTGTGCTAATGTTAACCTAAACAAATAGTTTCTAACTAGTCTTACAAGCTCATGTAGAACAGTCCTGTCTCCCAAAAATTAAAAGTTCCCAATCCCATATAACTAAACTTCTTGCTCAACTACGTTTGTAGGGAAAAGTATCTTAACCCAAATTACATTTGTTTTTAAAGTATCACAAATACGTTTCTGATCAAAGTCCGCGGAGGGAGGATGTTGGGGTGGATGGATGGATGGGTTCAAACAAACACGGGACTTTTAACCCAGGAGACAGCTCTTTGGTTCCTGTGTAGAACCAAAAGTCAACGTTGACTTGTTACGTACTTCACTTCCTTTATGTACATTTCTATTCACAAGGTTTACCACACGTTGAAAAACACGACCATTTTACAACGAGCTCTTGTGTCATTGGTATGAGGACATGTTGAAACAAACGTTATTCGGGGAAAAAAAAAAAAAATATCAGGTTTGCCTGGAAACGTAATTGAGAATGCAATTTAGTTGCCTGTACATTTTAGGAGACCGGGTTAATGACGATGACGTTAAGATGGTTATGCTAGCTTGTACTAAATCCCCTTTTTTTTCCCTCTTTTGCCCGTCGGTGGCACTCGGCCCCAAGATTATCCATTCCTACTGCAGACGTAAACCTTTAAAAACTCTTTTTAAAAAGTAATTTCCTAAAACAGCTGGGAACCGTAGTTTTTGGCAATAGCTGGTTTCTTTCATAGTTGGGTTTGGTCTCCTCACAGTATTTTTTCACAATCAGAAAAATATAGAATATTGCCAGATATATCCATTAACAAGTAGGCAGTGGCTGCGACCAAAATGACTCCCACATTCATCATATATTCCTTACATAATAAACAGTTGACTCCGTAGTGAGTAAGTTTAGATTTTGGACACTTATGAATCATCCTTTTTTTTTTTTTTTTCCGCACTATCAATGAAGTGTTCACATGCATCAATGGCAAAGCAAGTCATTGTACTGTGGGAACTTTAGCAAAAATGCTACACTACATTTTTTTATACCAGCAACAGACTGATCTCATGAAGAGGCGTATGTATGACACGCCAATTCGTATGCCATTATTGGCGTGTTATCAAGATGCATACTCACTTTGTAGCATGTTTATCAACGCTGTTTGGCCTCCATTGACTTACATCCTTGCGATCGCGTGTGAATGTACGCTGTAGCGAGTAGTATGAAAGGGAAATAGTGATTTGTTTAAAAAATAAAATGCATTTAACACTTGTGTTGACTTCGGGTCACATTGACCCGTTTTCAATTTTTGTTTTATATCAGAAAATATGGTACGTAGAAATAAGCGCTGAAAATGTGTAGAAGAAAAGTTTAACAATTTAAAACGTTGGAAAGAGCAAAAACAAACTGAAAAAAAAGGCATCAAAAAAGTTTTTTCAAGGTTGACGGGAAGACAACACAAGGGTTAACCGAACATACATAGTTTAATCGTGACACTTACAGTTATAGATATAAAAGGAAACGGAAACAGTCATAATAAGGAAAACAATAACAAAACAGTCATGGCTTCAGGTGTCTACGATTAGTTTTATTTTAATATTGAAGCAAGTTCTTCCTCTGTATTTCATCCCTGAATACAGTGTGCTGAGATCGTATTGCTCCTGTCTGCCTGTTAGACACATGAGATGGAATAGGCTTTGATGTACAGACATGCACTACTTCACAGAGAATTTGTTTCATTCATTAGACATGGAGATATAATATATTCTATTCTATCCATGCATGGCCATTTAAATCCACATACATATGAACAGCTTTTTGAGCACAGAAATGTAGCCTTTCTATATAGCTACACGTACCGTTATTTATGATGACGGTTAAATATTAATTCTGGTGTATGTTTTTGGTTATGTGGAAAACATACAGAGCACCTTGTGTGTGTTTCCCTCTGGCAGAGTTTCAGGCTCTCCACACACCCACACTGAGCTGTACACCTCGTTTGGCTCACTCGGAGCCCCCGGGCTATTTAACCCGAAGGCTGTAACCTAAAGACCAGATACTGGCAGCCTGTGGCTTTCAATCTGACCGCTCTGCCTCACTTATCTGGCAAATAAGCCGTTTTAATTGCTTACACAGAGCCCTATCAGGCCATGTAGAGAGCATGGAGATAAGGGTTACACAGACTCAGGCATTAGTAACAGGATGAGAGGACCGCAGAAAAACAGAGCTGCAGGGTCCCGAGAGGACCAAGAGTCAGGAAATAGCTGTGGCCATCCTATTAATTTCAAACTCACAGAGCCGTTCCTCCAGCTTACTGTAGGGCTCAGGAGGCGGCTGTTGTTCCCCCAAAATCAAAGCAAATTTGAATTACCTCCTTATGATGATGGCGTGCAGCGTATCACCAATGGGCATACTGGGAGTTAACTATGTGTAAAATCACGCAGGTTATTGTGCAACACAACCTTGACAATGTCAGCTTTTTCTTGCAGATAAGAAAAGAAAAATGTGGAGCATTTGCTGTTAAGTCAGAATCTTAATTAGGCCAGCTGCCTGAAATTTGTCATGCTGATATTAATGCAACTTACAGTACACACAATACAGCAAGGGCAAAGGACGTCACAAATGGCAATGTCTCCAATTAGTCCACATGGGTCATTTAGAGAGGAACTTGAATGGATTTTGTTCTACATTTTATAGCTTTATTTGTATATGTTAGTGTGTTATAGTCAACTTTCAGTCATTTCACAGACTCCTGTGACCTTTCTTTCCACAGAGATTTGGATGGTTGAAGTATAACTGTGTATTGTTTTGACCCATGTGGCCCGCATGAAGAGCTAGTAAACACAACGGCTGGGTAAATGTCAGCTACACTAGGCTTCTAATGAGAGCAGAAACTAAGGAGAGGGCTGACACCATCATATGCTCTGTGCTGAGAGGCTCATTTACATTCTACCAGGCGACAGCTGGAGATATGAGGGGGGAGAGGGAGAGAGCTGGAAACCAAGAGGGAGAGAGAGCTGGAGAAACCAAGAGGCAGCAGGAGAAAACATGTAAGTTTTCAGTTTGCAAACATTTCTCAGACACAGAAATGATAATTATTTTCTAGTTAAAGCTGCAAAAATCAATATTTTGAATGAAGTGCAATGAAGACAATGTTGCAGTGTCCCTCAGCACTACGGAGCCTTTTAGCGTCTTTCAGCTGGTTGTTTTGGGTTTTTACGTCTGCAACTTTTGTTTTCGGTTCAGTCTCACCGCTCTCATCACAGACAAAGTTAGCAATTAGCTGATGAACATAGTCGAACATTTAGCTGTTAAAGAGACAGTTATTTCCCTCAGGAGTTGGTGGAAAACAAAAAAAATAAATAAAAGAAGAATGTATATTGGATGTGCATTTGCCAGGTGGAAACAAACATTGTTGCAATGCAACGTTGTTCGCTGTCTGTTAGATGTGAAAATAGGCAACTGTTTGCAAGCCATACGACTACATAGGTCGTTTGTTTCCTCAAATACGACCCACTGGAGTGTTTCCTAAATGTGCGCCCCCTACTGGTGGCAGGAGATCAACATGTCCTCATAGCTAAACACAACGTTCACAGTTATTAACACATGGTTAACATTGTAAAACGGTCGTAGTTTGGTTAAGTTTAGTCAACAAAACTACTTGGTTAGGTTAAGGAAAAGATCATAGTTTGGGTTAAAATAAGTACATTTGTTACGTAACTTGATGTAGTCCGAAAGTTGACTTTTGGTTTCGCATGGGACACGAAAACGAACGTGGTCTCCTGGGTGAAAGTAATAATCGTTAAAATAGTCAGTTAATGCAGGTTGAAGCAACTTTAGACTGAGCTAGTAGTAAACGTTAAAGAATTTGGTTTCAATTCAATACTAAGTAATACGAGAGCTAAAACCAAATATACAATAAATGATTTCACTAATATTAATAGGCTTATGTGCTATCATGTAGGGATGAACAATGTGTCATGATGTACGATGTCAATGTGTCATTGATAAGCTACATCCTAATACAGTACTTTTCTATAACCACAAAATGATTTGCCAAACAAAGAAATAATTTGCTTGCATATTCGCTTTCTTTGGAGAGTCTGATGAGAAGATCGATTGCACTCTCATGTCTGTACGCTAAATATAAAGCTATAGCCAGAAGCTATACCCAGAGCAGGATCGAACACCTAAAGGCAACAGAAAGTTTCACAGACAGTCTCCCCACTCTTTAATGAAATAAAAATGGCTACAACAGAGAAGAGAGATGGATCAATTTTTGTCAGTCCTATTGATGCTCAAAACAAGACTTAGTATTGACAGTATTGATGCTTCAGGTACTGTTCCACCCAACCCTCGACTGATCCTCAAGAAAAGGCATGACATACGTGAGCAGAGAGATAAGATTATGAAGCCTGGAGCTCTACTGCTAAATGTAGCAGACTTTTCAAGTTCAGGCCAGCAATACTAGCCCACATCTATCTGGGTAATCTAGTCTGCTAGCTTGGTGACCTTTCAACAACATGAATGCCATGATCATCAATGAATAATAAAAATACGTCAATGTTTTTTGTTAACTTTGCTTTCAGGCTTCTATTTTATGATCTCTACATTTAGTTTTTGTTGCTATTAGTTTAGTGTAAAATCAAAACTAGTCAATACATAACCTGCTCTACTGTAGGCCTATTGTTAAATCATTTTTAATCATGTCACACAAAAATGTCTTGTGTATTTAAGTGTGATCCTGTGGTCTTACATCAGCTACCATTCTTGCAATCTGACAGAAAAAAAAAAAACAGGATTTCTGATGGAGAATAAGAAGCAGTGGAGGCGTCAGTGAATATACTCCCGTCCTTGCAGCTCCCTATCCACCCTGGCTCAATGTCAGGCTACTATACACTTGTGGGAGAGAGAAAAAAGAAGAAATGCAGTCACATTGGATTGCGAGTACAGTAACATGCCAGAAACGAGTAACAACAAGCCTCCAGACTGCAGAACACTGAGTCTCAAGGCTCTGGGATCTATTGATTTGTTGATGTACATGCCAGATGTTGCAGGTGCTAGTTGAGATGGTTGCCAATCTGTTATAGTTGCTGGAAAGATTTGTGTTAAAATTATTCAATTATGGCCTGTAGATAGGATGAGGGACATCTCATCTCTTTCTTTTTTTTTTTTTCAGTCGAACAAAACAGCTTGAACCAGAGGCAGACTGAACTTTAAGGCTGAATTGCAGAACCAGCATTAGTTGCACTTATCAATATTTTTTTATATTAACAATGAGTTAAAGGACTATGTATAATGTTGCTGGTGGTGGCGAACACACAGAGAACTAGAAGGGCACTTGAAGAGGCTTTCCCAGTCGAGGACTAATTTTTCCGATCATTCTGACACCACTTAAATGCAGCACAAATATAGGAAAATGAAAAATAATTTGCATCTGTTCCGTGATTTCGATCTGCTCTAAAATGTAATGGGTTCTTCCTTGGCCCATGCTACACCCTTCCACCAAGGTTCATTAAAATCGAGCGACTAGTTTTTTTTTTTAGAAACTCCTTGGTGGAGGTAATTATTGTACCTGCAGTTCCTCTCAGCTCTTCAATGTTTTACCTTCGCTATTCCTAGCCCCCGTCATACTGTGTGATAGTTATAGGTGCGACCTATCCCTATTACTGAACCGGTATGCAAGAGTTAGCTGTACGTTACAGCTGTATTTCCTTTTCTTTTTTGGGAAATATAACTGGAGTTAATAGTGTTAGCTTTGAAGCTGCTAGTCAGATTTTACCTTTACCTTTGGAGAGAGCCAGGATAGTAGTTTCTCCCTGTTCCTCTGCCTTTGTGCTAAGCGGTTGACGGTAGCTTCATATTTTTATTTTACTTCATTTATTTAGCTTACATATGAGAGTGTTGTCGATCTTCTCATCTACTGGCCTACTACTTTACGGTTTTGATTTAATCTCATCACGGTCAATCTTTTTTTTTTATTAAAAAAGGCAAAAAGCATACAGACACAGTGACTAGTGAACAAAGTGGAGTAGGCTACTTAGAAGCTATTAAGCTATACATTTTCTCAGATGTTGGTGGAGAACAAAACAGAGCGAATAGGAAGGAAGGAAGGAAGTGCGCGGGCAAGATCTACGTCATTTTGACGTCACGATGGCGTGCGCCAGCTTGGCTGTGGCTACTGTAAAACGGCCATAACCATTACACAAGCAATCATTTATTTATATAAATAAAATGTATTTTCTAAATAAATTATTGCTTGCGTAATGGTCAGTGTGCGGGACTCTTTCCAATGATTATACAAATCTATCATTTAATAAGCATACGTCCATGTTAAAGTTGCAACATGTGGCACCTTAAATCTAGAAATATACAGTGCGCAATATCAATGTACAGACTTTCGTCTGCATCATTCTAACTTATGAAATTTCTTATATATCAGCGTCCCAACACCAGAAGCCTGGCTTTACAACAGGATTGTCTGATGTCAGTTCAGTCCTGTTTCAGTATTGTTTTGGAAGTAGTTGGTTTATTTGTCTGGTACAGCAGATGACACCTCTGGACAGACTGTGGTGAAATCAAAAAAATATGTGATATACTGCACTGATGGAGGGTGTCACATTTGTCAGCAATAGATTTAAAAAGCCAGTGCCACACAATGCCCTGAGTCATTGCTAGATCTGACTGTTAACAGAAGGATGACCCAGAAAGCTTCTCAGCTGTCGTCTTCTTCTTCTTAGCTGTGTACGCACATTGGTGGAGGATTGGTTTGCTCCTGATGAACTGAATGTTTCCTGTCACTCTGAAGGGTACAGCGTAAATCAAGTTCTCAAATAGTCATCTTTAATGAGTTTAAAGCAGCATAGGAACCAATTACATTGTCAAGCTCAAGCTGCTGACAGCTAATTACAAAACCCAGAGTGAGGAAATGACTTGCAATCAGCAGTCTCTCTTCCTCAAACAGCACACCTGATTGTTCACATATTATACAGACCGTACTGTATGTGAAAACACACCCACCACTCTGGTCCAATTATAACAGAGGAGACAGTCCCATCCTGACCAGGTGTGCCACTATAGATTCACCACATTACTAATTTATATTAACTATATTCTGCTCTGAGGAATGAATCTAACTTTAAAGGGCATGTTTGTCACTTCTTACCCTGCTGCTAACCTCTTTTGTTAAGCATGTGAGCAACAACACCTAAATACACCTGCTCTTCCTAAGTTCAAAATTAGCTTAGTTAAGTATTTAGTTTGTTCTTACTTTACTCCCCTTATTTACTAAGGGGAGATTCACACGTCACCAAAAAAAAACGGGTTGCACCACACAGGCTAGTTCTATTGTAGAGAGTAGTTGTTCCTAAATATTTACAGCCAGTAACTGCTAAATGTAACTGTTGGTTAGCTAACTGAATTGACAAAGCTAAAGAAAATAACTAGTCCATCTTAAGTGAGCCTGTACTGAAATTGTCGCTAACTTTGAGGCTGACCCCCTTCAATTTAACCCTTGTGTTGACTTCGGGTCACATTGACCAGTTTTCAATTTTTGTTTTATATCACAAAATGTGGGACATAGAAATAGGCGCTGAAAATGTGTAGAAGAAAAATTTAACAATTTAAAACGTTGGAAAAAGCAAACTGAAAAAAAGGCATCAAAAATGTTGGGGAAAAAAGTGTTTTTTTCAATGTTGACGGGAAGACAACACAAGGGTTAATCAGCAGCTGGAACTTGGCTTGGGTCTGGAGGAGTCGTAGCATTTGTTCACCAAAAAAATAGCCTGAACTGTACACACACTGAACTGCTACATTCACAGCTATAACCTTGCTAACCATGTACCTTGCTAACCATGTTAACTTCATCCTTGCCGTCCTGTACACTGTTTTTTCTCTCTCTCTCTCTCTCTCTCTCTCTCTCTCTCTCTCTCTCTCTCTCTCTCTCTCTCTCTCTCTCTCTCTCTCTCTCTCTCTCTCTCTCTCTCTCTCTCTCTCTCTCTCTCTCTCTCTCTCTCTCTCTCTCTCTCTCTCTCTCTCTCTCTCGACACACAACCTACAAACTACGAGTTATTCTTTAAAGGATTTTGCACAAACACATTTTAGTTTAAAAAACCTCTTATAAATACATTTAAAAAATATTCCCCGACGCTTAAACCCTGCCTGGAGTCAACTTTGACCGCCGGACCTTTACAAAAGATTGTTAGTTAATTTAAAAACATTTATGGTCCCTCTAGCAACCAATTTACATAATGCTAAGGGTTGAACTAGCTAAGATATTTCATAGGTTTTAATGGCGCAACTTTATTTAGTAATACAGGGCTCCAGACTAACTTTTTTCACTAGGAGCACAGTGGCCCCCAACTGAAAAATTTAGGGGCACAACCAGAAAATTTAGGGGCACACACCGTAAATCAACATGCTAACCAAATATTCACATTTCTACTAATTTCCACTGTGTCACTTATATCATATCGCAGCAAACGCTGTCTGCGTGAAGTTATGAAAAACTGTAACCACACTTGAAACCACTTTATCGGCATTTCCGTGACTCACTGTGACTTCAACAAAACTGCAGAGCCGACGTAGTTTGCATCGTCTGCAGCTCTGCGTGTGTGTGCGAGTGTGTGTTTTTGTGTCAGAGCTCTGCTCAATGTCAATTTTCAGAGAGGACCAATAAGCTTGCGCTTACGCGCTCTCAGATACCAAAATTTCAACGTTTAACGTGTAAAAAAGGGGGCAAATTTACTGGACGCACATGTGCGACTGGATGTAAAGTTCAGTTGCACGCTCTCAAATTTTTGTCGCAAGATGCGACCATTTGGTCGCAGTCTGGAGCCCTGGTAATAGTTATAAACTAGCCAGCAGTTACTTAGAACTGTGGAAGGACACACAAACATTTGACACATTATATACATGACGTCCAGATAACTTCACAAAACTGTTGTATAATGTCTTTCGCGGCTAGAAAGAGCTTTCTTATAGTTTGAAAGAAAAAAAATACCCTGATGATGTCATTAGGGTTACTGAGTTACATTATAGGTATTGTAGGATCCTGACTTTTTGGAGCTTGACCCTATACTAGAGATTAAAGTCAGGGTATTTTGCATTGATTTTGAAGATTCTCCTTACTTCTATCTCCCAACTTCATGGAATACTAAAGAAGTACCTCTTTAACTTAATTCAAGACAACTCTTGAGTGATCTTGGTATTACATTAAAATTGGGGTTAGATTATGAAAATATGTGATATGAGGACAGAAGTGAAGACTAAAAGCTTTAATAAAATGTCAATGTTCTCTTAACATCCACTTTGTATAGGCACTCTGGGTTACAGCACACCCCAGAAATACGCAGCTGCTTCCTGAGGAGGCTTTATTCAAAGGTGTAAAATCTGATACATACTGAGGAGCATCAGCATAGCACTGTCTGTATTTATAATGAGACTGAAGGGTGTGTGAGTGTGTGTGAGAGTATGCACACATGAAGGTATCAGAGCCCTGTTAATAAGAACACACTGCTATCCAACGCTAAAGAAAATTCATAGCAACTAAAAAGAACAGTTTAGCAAACGATGCACAAATGTCTGTTGGTTTTTGAGTTTGCTTGATTCTAGTTTGAATTTGAGGAAATAAGACACCACTTGTAAAATACAACATCTGCTCTGAAAATATTTTTGGCATGTAAGTGAAACTCATTACCAAACACTGCTGAGGTTGTTTGCTCTCTTGAAGCTGTCAGAGGATGCCATTTCAGAGAATTTAATCATCCGGTTTATTAAATATGAAGCAATGACGATCTGCTGCAGTAACTTTCTCTTCCAAAATGGAGAAACCTTTTTTGGGAAATGTGCGTAAATAGATAACTATCTAGCTCCATGGTTACGCATTTAGCTGCACTTTGTGGGAATATTAGTATGGTCAGCAGGCATCTGTGACCGATCACATTGTATTCTGTGATTCACCAGCCAGAGTTTGACTGCTTACTTATATAATGTTGTGAAGTCTGTCCCCTCCAGTCTTCTGTCTGCTGAGCAAATAATCACAGACAAAGAAACAGCGACTTGTAAATGTGTCGTGCTGTTCTCTGATCAGAGGCTTGGTGTCTATTCGAAAGCTTAATGATGCCTCCCGGTCACAGTGCTGTGTGCAGAAATCAAATAAGTTATCAGAAATGCATGACTCAATAGCATGACATGATTCTAGGAGTTGTTTCAGGGGCATTAAGTAATTATTACTGTTATTAACTGCTATAGGCAGCAGTAGGAGCTGCAATAAGTTCATCTCTTCCAACAAAAAACAACACTACAATCTCCTCTTATTCCTTGGGGCTATGGTGCCTTGACAGAAAAGTCCCTTTTTAACCCAGTAAGATAGGTAATCAGAGCAAAAAGAGGAAAAAAAATCCTTTTATACTATTCTACAATAGAACAGTGATTTTTAGCATCGTCCTCCACTGCTGAGCACTTGAGGCAATAAGACCGTTTGAGCATGGAAGTCCCTTCTTGACCCTGGGAATAGTACTTGTGACAAAATATTCTCAACTCAAAAGGTCTGCTTTCTAGCTCACAGGCTGATGAAGAAAGCTTGTAAGGCAGTTAATGTTGAAAGTGCGAGCTCCTCATTCATTTAAATTCAGCTACGTTCAGACTGACTTTTGCCCCGAGTGAAAAAACGCAGCTCCTTTGTTCATTTAAACGACGCCCCACAGAGGGCTCCAGCAAAAGAAGTACAGCGTCGTCGTCAAAAAGTTGAACGTGGCCCAACTTTTGCTGCAATGTGATGTAATTTAGCAAGGCTACAATGGAGGTGCTGTCACAGACACACACGGTAGTCTAGCAAAAAAAACAATTATGTGCAAACCTCCATACAAGGTACAACACCTTGTAGTGGGTAGCATTTTGCAAATTTTACCGTTTACCGCACAAGCATCGAGACGGAGGAGAAAATGATTGCTCTGTGTGTATTTAAACTCATGCTTGAGGCGTTAAGTTTAGCTGAACCTTTAAGGTAAACAATTATATTGCAGGCGCCCGTATATCTCAGCACAGACAAAATGTGTTGTGTTTACTTTCTCTATGGCCTTTGTAGAGTTGAAGTACTCCTCCGCTTGGAAAGGTTAAGAGGTTATGTTGGAAACTGACCTGAATGACACCAGGGTACCACTGTCTCAATTTACATAGCATGAGTTCATAAGCTGGACTTTACACCAAAAAGCCTTTAAACTGCACTCTGGTTTATATTTTTTTCACTGGGAACACCACCACCAACGCAGAGCCTTGCTCTAATCTGCTGAGGGCTATATTCAGCCTCAACAGCCCTACTGGCATTCTGGTAGGTCAGTTAGTCACAAAGGTAATTGCAACATCCTGCTTTCTTAGTGGGAATCTGTTCTTACCTGTCTTTCCATCCGTATTGTCTCCATTTACTTAAAAAGGTCTCATACATGACCTATTGAGCGAGCAAAAATGTATGCCAATAAGTATTAAGGGTGGCATGTGTGGAAAGGGAACATTGTTGGCTCACTGAAGCGGATTAACAACAGTGTTGTCTGTTACAAACATTTTTGGCAGAAAGGCAGAAAAAGTCCTGCTTCAAAGCTGTGATCACCAGCTAATATACGTTTGTTACATAACAGGATTGCCTGAACCTTAGCATGCGCGTGTATTTGCATGCAGTTGAACCGGTGTGTCGAACCTCATGCTTTTCAGGCTTAGGACGTGCTGAGCGCAATCATTTCTGTCTAAACAGCACATCAACAGCGCGCAGAGTGACAGGCCGTTCAATGTCAGCGTTTCAAGAGATTTCGTCGTCGGTTTTTACCAAATACGTCGAGTCATGTGGCTGTGGAGGTTTTTAAGGGGAACTTCTGAGTGATAGTAATGAGCTCGAGGAGACAGCAGCGCTGTGGTTGTAGCCGGCACGGCGCCCAATTATCCGCCGGCACCTGTCGAAATCGGTTGTGGCGCTTTCAGACGGCATGCTTGCAGTCCCACACCTCTGCTTTCTACTGTATGTCCTCTACTCTCTTATAATGAGAGGGGCGGTTGTTATGGCACGAGCACACTGGATTGGATATTTTTTTAAAGAGGCTCTATGAAAGGAATTCACTTCTCTCTGAATTTGTCCATTTCTTCTAGCAGTTGTCATCAGATATGGACAGACTGAACTAAAGAATGAAATCAGTTGGCAGCCTTTTAACTGGAAAGATTTCACTCTGCATTTACATGCTCATCATGTAACCAGGTTTCCAATCAGCTCTTTACATGTTCATGACAAAGACTTCACACAGGGAAAACATCAATGTGACAACTGAGCAGCAAGATTAAAAGGGTGATATTCAGGTAGCGACGCCTTATCATATTCAATATACTTTAATCAAAAGTCAAGACTAAAATTGAATCAACACAAAGAACTTCTTTAAGTCAAAATAGGTTGAACAATGGACTATTTGTATGTTCAGGCATTTGTGCCGTAAGGAAAAGCTGTGCACTCTCACTACAGAGTCTCTCCTCTCACTCGGCTGTAACACACACAATCAGGAACTAACTCAATTAACTAAGTAATGCTTACAATAGAAGTTCCATGGTAGGGGAGGAATCTAATTACTGACTCACTGCATGTATACATGGATTTACAGTAATCAGGTTACTACAGTCCATATATATAAAATGCATTATCTGATTTCTTGCGTAACCTGATTACTCAGAGTAGTCCGATTCCTTTGGTCATGTTAAAATGACTTCGGAAACTCCCGCCACACCTTTCCTACGCCGCTCAAACTAGTTGTATTTTGAGCATAAACCGACCCTTAGACACTAGTTCCCGATTCTCCTGTACTCCTACCAGTTAGTTTTAGTAGCAAAGACTTAACCATATGAGTCATTTTTGAAATGCAATGACAAACGTCCCACTTTGTCCCTTAGATATGATGACATGTATTACTCTGGAATTAATCATTTTTATAATGACATTTGAATTCAGTTTCCCTGACGTGACACACACACACACACACACACACACACACACACACACACACACACACACACACACACACACACACACACACACACACACACACACACACACACACACACACACACACACACACACACACACCCTTATTTTGTTGATAGATGATGTAATAACTTGGTGAAATGTAATACATTGTGTCTTTACATGGCTTAAAAATGCAATAAAGTTCAGAGAGGCAATCATTTCTCAGCTAACATAACATTACAGTATTACATTATCTGCCATCATAGGCATAACGTAATGTTAAATAATGAGCCAATGATAATATTAACAATATTAAGGGCCACTAATGTGATGAAATGTTTCCCTTTATTACAACTTTGTATGCATTATTATTGCACTTGTAGTTAAAAATGTGCTAGAACACTAACTAAATTAGCACTACTAATCAATAAATCATTTATTTTGTCAAAGCACAGTAAAGGTCTCACTTACACATCCTTTCAACTGCTGAAATAAATAATGTAAATCTTAATAACACTAAACTGTAATAACTATGTTTCACCAGTAATTACTCTTGGAATAAAAGTTAAGCTAATTGGGTGAGATAATTCCACAACACTGTCACGTTTCGCAAACAAATGTTTTTAAAGCAGTGTGAATAACTCTGGAATTAATAATTTTCTCTTGAAGAAAACCAGACAAGCACAAAGTCTTAAAACATGAACGGAACTATTATTTGAGTCTCTCCACAGATGAACAGATTTCTGGACATTTGCAGACTCCTGCTGTCCCTGCACACCACGCCCTCTGCATCCCTGTCATTTGCAGCACGATATGCAATCAAATAGCATACATTTTCCTAATCTCGGACGTGAACTGTGCCCCGAATTATCTGCACTGGCGATGGATTCTTTAAATGTGGAATTTCATATTTTAGCATTCATTGTCATACATTACATCTTCTCTGACAAAAGAAGGACCGGGGGCCACCATGTTCTTAATCACTTAAATCCACATGCAATCTGGCTCAGCCATCTTAGCCAGGGCCGCGGATCCATTAGTCCCTTCTCATTTCAGGGGGAAAGCTGCCAACCCATTAGTTCTGCTATGCTCCACCAGCTTTCCATATCCTTCCATTTCAGCATTTTCTGCAGGAAAATGGGAAAAGTTGCGGATTAATTTGAACTAATCCTCTATTTTTCTATTGCCTTTAATTACTTGTTCCGGCCTCTGACATTTTGAATGGTCATCAGCAATAAGTTGACTTAGCATGGGTCCCATCTTATTGTTAAAGAAAACGGTCTTGTGTCTGTATTTAAGGGTATATCGTAAAGCTTTAGCCTAGCGCGCACACACACACACACACACACCATGTTTTTGTCTCACTAGTGAGCCATGTTAACACCACTAGAGTCACCTCTTGTCCCCTTTGATGGATTTCTACTCTTTCAGAAAACCTATTTACTCATTCCATGGACCCTTAGTTCAATTTAACTCTCATCATCGCTCATTATAAACAGACTAAATTCAGAATATGATTAGACTAAACACTCGACTGAGCTCAGACTTTCGTACCTTCGGCTCAATCCTTCTTGCTTAGTCTGTATGTGCAGTGAGAAGATTGAACACGACTGAGGAAATATGGCCTCTGAGAGCCGATGTAAACCCACCCCACCCCCCACTCCTCCTCTGTTCCCACAGCAGTCACACAGCATACAAGTCATTGTGACCGCTGAGGCAGAGCAGCCTATTCATACCGCTGCTAACGTTCAAAGCAGGCCCAAACGACCCGATGAAAGCAATCTAATACCACAAATTAGCCTGTCACTTAGCCTGGATTATAAGCCTCATGAGGGCCGCGGCTAAAATAACTTGAGCTTCGTTGTTCCGTGATGTAAAACAGCGGAGAGGGGAGTGTAACCAGAAAAAAAAAATAAAACAAAAAAAATACAGGTCCAATTTCGTTTAAAGCCTGTGTGCTCTGCTCAATCGCCTTGTGTAATTAAATTGATTCCCCCTCCCCTTCCCTCTGGCCATTCTGTCCCAGCAGCCTTTGCCAGGCGTCTGAGAGAGGCGCAGCCCTGTGCAGGGGCCGCCTCCGGCGCTCGCCGCTATGCTTCCGCACTGACACGCCAAAGGGGGAGACACCAAAGAGCAGGGGATAACAGATAGCAGGAAGCGAGGTGCTGTTGATTTATGGCCTGTGTCGGCGGAGCTCATCATTCGCGGCGCATTCGTGACCGTTGTTTGTATTGTAATACAAAGATGGTCTGAATGTAAATACAACCTGTGCAGGAGTGAGGATCAGTTTTGATAAGCTGGCACGGCTGCTCAATTTATCACCTTCACTTTAAATGACATGTCAACTCCTTTCAGCACTTTAACTTCAACTAGTACTTCAACTTCATTCAGTTAAATTCAAACATCAACTTTTTCAGCCTAAGTTTCTTTCAGTAATTCTATTTTAACTGCCACTTCAATTTCATTCATTATTTCAAATATATATATATATATATATATATAAATAAAAATTGTTGTTTCAACTTCAAATTTTTGGCAGTAAACTGACAGAAAATTAATCGTTAACTATTTCTATCTTCTACCTGTCGGGAAAATAAAGTATTTAAAGATGTCACCTTGGAATTTGGGAACTTGTGATTGACATATATTTCACCATTTTCAGTCATTTCATATACTACAAATCAACAAAAAAATCAGCAGATTATTCCATAATGAAAATAAATCAGTTTCAGCCCTGAATATAAGATTCCAATACTCTGGGATAATCCATTTAACGCTGCCCAGAATTGACTATTTATTTTTAGCATTTAGTGATTTCCCAGAATGCTTTCCACAGTGGTAGTGTCAAGTTTTTAAAGCTGCAGGTTTTACAGAAGGAGAGAAAGACAGTGATGGTGAGAAATTTCCCAACTGACCCAGACTCAAACCCCAACTTTGCTGCATTGCATGCTGGTCTTTTTCTTCTTCTTCTTCTGTGGGTGTATAAATTGGCCTCTATGGCTCTTCTACGACTGAGTTCTCCCTGTGGTAAACATCAGTGCAAAATGCCAGTTGTAGAGAGACAGTTGACGTTTTAGACCACGTTTTTTTCTGCTGAAACCCCGGAAGCTCCCTGTCCCACATGTGTTGACAGTGACCGCGGTGGGAGAGTTGATGAGGACTCTATGCTGCTCATTTTCATTCCACGGTTCAGTGGATGAAGATGGATCTTTGACATTTAGTCTCTACATGGAAAGTCCTGCACACATTGGTACTATGTCATAAATGAATCCATGTTTTTTGGGCTCTTTGACATAGAACCTGGGTGGGAGGCAGTGATTATATTTGACTAACAGATACACCAGAGCTTGGGAGCTAATTAAAGAGTATCATAATCGCCTGTCAACTTCTCTCCCGTCGTCGGTGCGCCATTGAAAAGTTTCATTAGACGTCTAAAAATAGATTTCCCCCGTGATCCGACACCTCACTCCTCACCTTTTGTTCTCATCAAAGTGTGCGGGAGCCGACTCTATTCATGTTTCCCCCTACGCTTATCGGCTGCAACTAATCCGAGGTGGGAATTTTGGGGTTTCCGATCACACAGACAGAAGGAAGTGCGCCCAGGCAGAGCGCGCCTTGTCTGTCACCGAATAAAGCATTTATAGTCACAAGTGAGACGGGAGTCGCAACGAGGGAAAAGAAAAAGAGAAATTGCTCTTAAACATGGCTGGAAAACTTGAGAACTTACGATCACAGCTTTTTCACATCACATTGTCTTCTGCTGTGTTCTTCACAGTCGTGCAGTTCATGTCTGAATTTAGACATAAATTCTCTCCTTGATAATATCTGCTCACTTCACTTCCCCATTGAGCTTTACAAAAAGCAAGGCGGCTGCATCCTTGACAGCTATTTCACAAAGTGCGTGAATATCACAATGTTTTGATTGACACTCTCCTCTTCTGCGGCTCGGTTGCCAAGTGTTTATAGGCCTTCCATTTTCTGCTCCATGTTAAACCTAAATATAAAATCTCCTCTGTAAAAACACAGCCATGATTTAAAACTATTTATATCAGTTTAGACTAAAAAACCCTACTTTATACTTATAACGTATCCTATTATTATTTCACAGAGCCGACACGGAGAGAAAAACTTGCTATAAGCTGCTGCTATGTGCTCTAATTTGTCAGGGACGAAAAGGTAAGAAGGGGCAGAGGGAGAGAAAGTATCCAGAGAGCATTGCGCTCTGACACGTACAGGCACTGGCTGTTTGTTTAATAATGATGATAAATGGCGGGCTTTACCTCAGAGTGTAATGTATTCCTATTCCAATTTCTTAAATTGCTTTTCTTCCTTATTTGTTTAAAGAGAAGTCGACCCCGCTGTGAATTTGAAACGAATAGCCGCAGTGTCACAGTAACAGTGATCCGTCCCGGCACGCTGCAGTCAGGATTTAGCTGTAATATGATTGGGTTTGGGTTGTTTATACATACAGAAATGACATAAACCACATTGTAAAGCTGCCCCCTAAACACGACTAATTTCCACAGAGCTATAATCAGCAAAGTCAAGGATATTGTATTAGAGTCAAAGAAACATTAAAAAGGCCTCAAAATCTATTTTCACACTCACAAAATAATCTGCAAACGGTTTTAAGTTTTGCACGAGAGATTTGTAAGTTTTTGTCTATGCACTTCCCAAAGGTTTTAAGTGGGCGGGGCTTATTTGGATGGTGATGTCATGTAGCCTATGTCTGTGCAACCGTCAGAATTTAGCAACATCTGAATCTGATGGTAGTCGTTGGATTCTTTTGAGTTATTCAGTGTTAAACTCTTAATGAATAAGTGAGGACACATACTGTATATAAAATAATATGTATTTTTATTTTTTTAACATTAGGACACAGCAACATTAAGACATTTCAACATCAAGGCATAAAACGCTGGGTTTATGCGCTGGGGGAAAGGTTTTGGTTTTCTGTTCTATGTTTCTGTCATTACTTATTTACAAATTTAAACCTATAAAAATACTTAAGGTAGAACTGGGACTAAATAACAAGACAAAGAAACTAAGCATACCGTGGGTCTTTAGAGAGCCTCTTTTGGACCATATTACACCCTGTCTCATTCCCTCACTTTATCAGTGAAGCCCTCAAGACCCTTCAAACTGTTTTAACAATAATCTAGTTTCAAAGTTTTAGAAAATACAGTATTTACTGTTATTAAGTGTTTTGGGGTCTTTAGAGACCTGAGGTCTGTAAGAGTGTTGAGTTTCTAAAAATGTGTCTATATCCACGACTTACTACTTCTGGGATTGCTCCGTTTCCGCCGGATGTCCCTCACCTTCCACTTTCTTTGTGTTGGCGTTCTAAACTCCGGTGGATTCATGAGGACTGTGGTTAACTGCTCCTCAGATCTCGGCAGGGTAAATCCAGACAGCTAGCTAGACTATCTGTCCTATCTGAGTTTTCTGTCGCACGACTAAAACAACTTTTGAACGTACACAAGTTCCACCAAAACAAGTTCCTTCCCGAGGCTATTTTGCAGCGGCTCCGTCCGGCACTTAGAACCGCCCAACACGATTGTGATTGGTTAAAAGAAATGCCAATAAACCAGAGCACGTTTTTCTCCCATCCCGGAATGCTGTGAGGACTCACCAGACCGCCCTCCGCAGCGCTGTGGAGGAAGGTCTGGCAATGCGAGACTACTAAACATATTGTACGGTATGCAGATAGGAGGTAATGGCAGGGGATATGTTTTTTGGTTTGGCCTCATTTTGTGTCACTGATGCTTTAAATGAATGCAGACAAAAGGGGCTGGGTTTATTATTGTTAATACTATGTTATGAAAGGTGTCAGTGAAGGCTCTCAGTCATCCAGGGTAGGGTTTTTTTCCCACAGTTTGTTTTTGCTTTTTCCAACGTTTTAAATTGTAAAATTTAAAACGTTAAAAACGGGTCAATTTGACCCGAAGTCAACACAAGGGTTAAGGTGCTTCTTCAGTTCTGACTCAACGGTGGGGAAACCCCATTCATTCAGAACTGAAGAAGTCTCTCGGTTGAGAGACCAAACATCATCAGAGCACCTTTAACCAAGTCCAGTTGCCTTTGAGTTAGAGCCGGGCAATATATCGATATTATATCGATATCATGATATGAGAGTAGATATCGTCTAAGATTTTGGATATCCTAATATCGTAATATGGCATAAGTGGTGTCTTTTCCTGGTTTTAAAGGCTGCGTTACAGTAAAGTGATTCATTAGAGTGAAGTGTCATTTTCTGAACTTACCAGACTGTTGTAACTGTTCTATTATTTGCCTTCACCCACTTAGTCATTATAACCACATTACTGATGATTATTTATTTATCAAAAATCTCATTGTGTAAATATTTAGTGAAAGCACCAATAGGCAACACTACAATATCGTTGCGTTATCGATAGAGGTATTTGGTCAAAAATATCGTGATATCTGATTTTCTCCATATCACCCAGCCCTACTTTGAGTTTAACCCTTACCTTGATATGTTATTATTATATATATTATTAACAAGCAATATCAGTTTGTGGGTCAATGGGTGTAGATATCAGTAACTGGTTTGTAAAGTGTGTTAATAAATAAAGAGTAACACACTATAATGTAGTTGAAGGCAGATTTGTCAACTACAAACTCCTCATGTTGGTACACAGAAGCGGATGCTGCTGTATAAATATAGTTGTAATAACATAAAATGTGTTGAAAAATACTATACTTTTATAAACATGTAAACATATATATATGCTTAAAACTAAATTATGATGCATTGGGAACCATCTATGAAATGTTAATATAGTGCTTATACATGCAATAGGTTTTAAAAAAAAAAAATATATCGAAATTCTAGATAAAACCTCAATAAAGCAACTAAACGCACCACATATAAGGTGAAAACCACAGTCCTATCTGCTCTCTGATACAGAACGCAATTTCTCTACCGTTATCAAACTGGGACAAAGGCAAAATGGCATTTAATATTCTGATACATGTAAAAATCAAAAAGCCTGTGACTCAGCTCTGGCTTATCACATAACTGACAGCCGAGCCGAGGGATAGCAAAAAAAAAATAAAAAATAAAAAAGGGCTCAAATCCAGGTTGCCATGTCTTTTTATCCCCCCTTTTTCAACCAAGGAACAACTCCAGGAACTGCCACAAATGTAATACAAATTTTCTTTAAGGTGTTAGTGAGATGGCAGAAAGACAATAAGCACAGCAGCCAATTGAATGGAATCAAACCAAACATCCCAACACATTACAAAGTGCAACATCATGAAATAGAGAGCTTCCTGCTGACTCCCACACACCTGACTGACTGTCAGGGATAAATACAACTGTTCATACATCATTTTATTTAGTATGCTCCATGTTGTTCTGCAGTCACAGTGCTGCGCAGTGACAGAGGAATTCTGGCTGTCACAGGATCAGACCTGTGTCCTTGCAGTTACAGGACGGACTCCACAAGGACACACTGGCACCACAATGTGACACGGATTTTTATTTTTATTTTTTTGAAAGAGCTGACAAAAATGCCACTTTGTGATTTAACCTACTTTGGACCTTGATGCAGTTTTGACAGCTTGAGTTTATTTCCTGCATGTCCTTCATAAAACTGTTTGGGTTCATGAAATTGGACACTTCCTGTGTATTTTGTCAACCCTGTGCTCGGAGCAATTCTCATTTTTGACTTTTACTTTTGTACTGAAGCTAATGATAGCAGATCTATTGTTTCTATTTTGTTGGGGGAAGAAGACAAAAATGTGGTATTTCCCCTTCTGAGATCAAAGTGGAAATTAAGCCTCTGAGTCTCTATGGGACCTTTTTCACTGAACAAAGTTAATTTACCATTGGTTGTATTTTTCACATTTTACGATGCATGAATAGAAAACGGTCATTGTCCTTTCAATTTGCAAAATCAATGAATTTTCACTGCTGGTTTTCCACTGTGGGTAGTTAAATCTAACAACTTAATGTTGACTTCACACTCACGCTCTTTTCACATCGTAGGAAAGCACATCGCTATCGCCAGATGAGTGACAATTTAGTTTGGCAAATTTTCGCTAACCAGTGTATGATGAAGGCATGTTGGATGGGTGAAATTAGAAAGCTAACGTTAGCTAACGAGCAGCAGCCGGCCGTTCGGTTGCTCCGCTGCCACTGTAGGGAGACTCATTTACCGAGAGAAGAGAGGTACTCTCTGGTTAACACCAGTTTTTAGCGGTGACTGTCCTTCCGTTGCCATACCTGAAGTTGCTGCATTTTGGCTGCTGTCTGTAGCTTCCTTCATGCACAACTCGTATTCTTTCGGGTGTTTCATAGGCAAATGTTTTAACAGCGGCGATGTTGTGTATTGTTTAGAGTCCTCGCCACCACGAGACAAATCGGCATTGCATATTGAACATGTAGCTCGACTTGAACCACCCTCTTTTGACTCAAAGTACTGCCAAACAACACTTTCTGCTCACAAGTTCCATTTTCACTTTCTCACAGCCTACTGCATTGAGCGGTCCACCTACGTAAACACCGTCCCGTAATCAGGGGCGGCGTCATTACGTCGACCAGCGTAGCTCGCATAGTGCAAGCGTAGGGTTCGGTGGAAAAAAATTCTAAGGTTCGGCAGAAACCAAACCCCGTCAAAAAGCCCAATATTCGGCTGAATCCGAACCCGAATCCTCGATTCAGTGCATCCCTAACTAAAAGTATGATCATTGTTGTTTTTTGTCCTCATAGTTCTTTTTTAGATGAGTTTCTATTTTGTTGGGAAAGATGACAAGGGTGTGCTATTTCACCTTCCAAGTTTAAGGTGGAAAAGTCTTCAGATCACCATGGGACATTAAATCAGAGACAACTGATGAACATTTATTTTTTGTTTTGAGTCATATCCTTTACTCAAGTCAAAGTAGCAATATTACATTGTACAAATACTCCAATACAAGTATCACTCGAAAAAAAGGATACATTTTGGTTTAACAGTAGGTTAGAGCCTTTTGTTAGCTCTGGACATGGCCAGGCTAGCTGTTTCTCCCTGTTTCCAGTCTTTGTAATATGCTAAGCTAACTGGCTGCTGGCTGTAGCTACATACTTTGCATACAGGCAAGTAAATAAGTATTTCCCAAAATGCAAAACTTATTTTAAGTAAAAGTACTTCATACTATTAGCAAAATGTACTCAAAGTAATCAGAAAAATGAATGCCCCCCTGTGAGTGTATTTATCACATTAGTGTAGTTGTATAAAACAGCATTTTACTGTTGCATTTGGTTACGCAAATGTTTTTTTTTAACATATTGGGGAGATTAATCTATAACAATGCATCATATTTTGTAAAATAAACTAAGATAAGTTTTTATGAAACTTTTCAATCTGAAATGTACTGCAGTAAAAAGTACAGATATCTCTGAAATCTCTCTAAATCCAAAACTTTTTTACACTAAAATATCAGACTGTACTCCTAGATAATTCATAAAGCCTCAGCTAAGAGATTTGCAATTACAGGTAGGCCAACAATATGCTGTTGCATTTTGAGATCTACACTAGAAAGAAAGCAGAGGGGACTCAGGCCAGGCAATATTTGAAGCTGGGCTTGGACTGAAATAGCACATGGGATCATGAGACCGTAATGCATAGACAATTTGATCAAAAGGAAAACTAAGGTTGAGACCCTTTGGCTGTTGCGGTTTTGATAAGCGCGGCCTCTCAGATAGCATCTCGACGTGTCGTTACGGAAGGTCGTTTTGGTGGTTAACTCTCTGAAAGGGCACTCAGCGTCAGTGTCGGGTAACAACGCTGATATCTGCTCTGCTTCGGCTTCTTCTATGGTCAAATTTGAAATCGAGGCCTTTCCCTGCCCGGGCTCTGTTCACGCCGCAGCTGGAAGGGCCCCAATCAGGTTTTTCCCCTCATATGTGACTACATTTCACAATGAGCAGAAAAAAAGCTGTGTGGCGTCACTTCATTTTGCAGTTTTGATCAGAACCAGATGGAATCAAATGCTTGTTGTTTGCTGAAATCCAAAGAAGATCTCATCATTTATGAGAAACATTAGCAAAGAGGCCAACTAGACACTGCAATTAGAAGCAACGGGAAAGCTTTGATTGGTTGACTGGAGGAGATTCTGAAAAAAAACTTGAAAAAGACTCAACTGAAATGAGTTAGAAACCAGTGGGTGAAGCAAAGACACAAAGACGCATTTATAGCATGTGTATATTTCACAGAGCTGTCAGATCCTTGTTTGGGATATGGATTACATCCTTGAATTGAAACGAACAGTCATCCAAAATAATCAGATATGAGCAGCAAATCAGAAGTGAGCCATGAAGGCCTGAGGAGTGAACCGAGCCACTCACAGTCTCTTATGACAGAATTTGGATTGTGTATCGCACGGCGGAGTGGCTCGGTCTCGCTGCAGGCTGGTGTATAATGATTTGATTAGCAAGTCGTCAGGACAATGTGCTAAAGCGGGGCTCCTTTTATAGTCCTAAGTTCATGCATCAACACGGCCCTGACAGCTGTCTTGTCTTGTTTATGAAGTGAACTGAGCAGGATTTGTGGCGGATGCTTCACAGAGCGCGTGACAAAGAGTGGGCAAACTCCCCTTGTTTGGCGTGACAGGGTTGAGAGAGCTTTCCTCCTCAACTGTCAGAAGGGAACATCTGTGTTCTGGCGAATGAGCGATGTTTGTTCTGTGACGGAGCAATCGGCTCCCTGCAGCCGTCCGAGGTGACAGTCTCTGTCACGGTCCAAGTGAAGAGTGAGATAGAGATGGAGGGGAAGGAGGGGGGGGGGGGGGGGGGTAATCCCTGTATCGAATCCAGCTGCTGAAACAGAGAAGGAAAGTCCAGCTTTTTATGGTTTGGTAAAACTCCCGCCGCCTGCCCTGCAATCTCTGTGATACTGCGGATTACACACTTGGCTTGTGCATTTCAAGGGAGCATCTTCCTCCAATTGAGGGAATGTGAAAATTGAATCTTACACTTTTAAAATGATTACTGGCAGGAAAGTAAAAACACATTAGGGTTTACTGCTAAAGCTGCTTTACAGGCAAGATATTTATGGTGAAAATACGCCAGTTTTAGAAGCCTTAAACGGTCTGAAACAAGGAGGCGCTTCCCATTCCCACAACATGAGACACGTAAAGTCTCTCTCCACTCAAAAATGTGTAGACGACGGATTTCATTTTTAAACTTAAATATAAAGCCTCCAGTGCAAATACTGTGCACTGGACGTTTTTCGAGACATATTGTGTCTGACAAACATGTCTGGAGGGGGATCTTTAACTTCCCATTTGTCCCTTTTTGTACTTGACCAACAGGGTTATTCCTACAAAAACAATTCCAAACACACTGTGCTCTCTGTCCACAGAAAGCTGTACTCTCCAGCGATCGCTGAACTTTGTCACCACCGCCACCCACCACACACCGAGAAGATGACATTTAGTTCACTGATGTTACTACACAGTGTTTCTCGCTAATGAAGTCCTCCAAATGAGGTTGTGGTTAGAACATGCATTCCAAAGTCCAGGCATTAATGCAAAAAGTGGACAGAAACATCCTTTATGTAGAGTGTTATCCATATAAAATAAGTAAAAAAAAAAAGTGTCTTACTTGGTAAATATACATTCTTTTATAACCCAATGCACTTGTGATGATTGCCTGGACTTTTATGTCCAAATTAATCAGAATTCACTAGTTTTATTTAGCTGATCAGACTTCCAGACTGCCAACTTTTGAAAATCTTAAACATTATATTTGTCACCTGCTATGTTTGCGTAAGTGACCATATGACCAGTAATTTATTTTTCTATAAATTAATTTGGGCAAATAAGGTAAAAACAGCCAAAATCGTTTTTGTAACATTTATCAGCTTTTGCTGGTCAATCATTGTCTTAGAAAATCATTGTACATGACATATTGCCTTTTAAAATGTATAACACAAAGTTTGCATGCTGTAGAAATGATTTGCATTTGAGTTACAACCACCTTCCTCATTGTGCAGAAAGCAGGTGAAGAATGAATTACCCTGTTTTTTCTCCATTGCATACAACATTTATTATTAATAGGCCAAGGACGATGGAGTCCTTTACTCGCTATTGAAAAGTATTGAAGCTTTCTGTAAGCCCATCAAAGTAGGAAAATAAGTGACACAAATGGGACAATAATGAGAAAAGAGGTCAGAACCAGGAGCTACTCACAGTACTTTATTTAACTGAAGTGTTCCGCATTGCTAAATCAAATACTACACCTTTATATTATACCTTCCTCTTACATTGTAACATCGTTCAAAAGCATGACTGTATATGAATATACTTAGGATGCTTATCTTTCCCTATTGATGTTTTACATAATGTAGCCATTTGATACAGTGAATTTGTTTCCGGTTGAATCGTCACTGAAGAATCTTAGCTAAAAAAGTTAAAATATCCTTTTATGTACTGTCCGTTAGTGCCAGTGTTGTGGAGTCAGCTCTTGTCAAACAGAAAACAGTATTCAGTCTAAATATTTGTTAAGCTCTCACCTGCCTGTGCATACAAACGCATCATTTGTAGAGACATCAGAAATGTGCCACCAGCCAAGTCTCTCTGTCATGGAAAATCTGTGTAAAATGGCTGGTAGCTTATTATATCTGACAACGGAAACAGAGCGTTAGCTCATAGTGCGGCTGTGCTGAACTTTAGCTGCTGAGCAAGGTAGGGTAACTTTATTTCAGAATGTAGGTTACTATAGAACAGTAAAAATCTTAGTCCTGGTCCCTTCTCCAAAACAACCTGAGTTTAAGCTTGAGAAAACTAAGCCAACGTAATAACCTGAGCTAAGCGTTAGCTGCCTGACCAAGAGGCTAATTTAGCAGTAAAACATATAACGCTAACTTCAACTAATTACCTACTTGCTAATTCTAGGTTTTGAGTAGGTACATTCAATAAAAAAAATGGCTAAATGAAGTACACCAAATATTGCCATAAATTATACTAATAAAACAAATGTTTTTTTAGTGTGATGTTGATACTTTAGTCCCAGAATAAAGTACAGAATTGTAATAGAGGAGCTACTCACTACTCTACTCTATATTCAGGAGGAAAAAAGAAATTATTTTGAAACTACACATTTTGCTTGATATTTGTGACATTTTCAAATTTGAAATTGGGGAGGACATACTGAATGAAGCTGCAATTAGCAGATATATATTCCTACGGTATATCCTGTGAGCACAGAAGGATATTGTTGCTTTTCTGGAAAGCACTTTGTAACCTTGTTAAGAAAAGTGCTATATAAATAGTGTATTATTATTATTATATTATTATTATTATTATTATTAAGCACATCTTTTTCCTTTTTACTTAATGCCATAATGCTGCATTGCTGCTGCTACAGTATATAGCGTTCTTTACAATTTAAGTGTAGAATTAGGACGAGTGGATAAGTCCTAGACATGTTAGGTAGCATGCTAACGAGCAGCTAAGGGGAAAAAGGCCCCAATATGGCCGCCAGGCGCAGAAGAAGGGAACATAACACAAGGGAACATAATCTGAAACTTTTTTTTGATGTATTGTTCAGTCTCACTGTCAGTTCAGGAGAAAAAAAAACATTGGGCACAGTGTCAAGCTTGGGGGTTGTTCACTGTGTCTCTAGGCAACAGTAAACCCTATGTTATTATTTCTCCATCGACAGCAATAAACTGAAAGTAGACTCTGGGCAGAGCTGCACTTTGCCCTGTCAAAACTTTTCCATTATATCTTCTTCTTCTTTTCAGCAGTTAAGAAAACTGCCTAATAAAGTTAATTTAATCTATACTGTGACTGTACTGAAAACACGGTTAAAGAAAATTAATGCATTTGCATTAACAGAAAATCAAAGTAAGGAAATCAAATTTGCTTTGTTCATAATTTATTAGTGGACGGGTGTAATGAGGTGGTTGCAGTGCAGGGATATTACTGCTACAGTACATCAGAGTTAAAAAGGTTGGCACTGGCAGCATTACTGCAGTATAAAAATGCAGTCATTTTGACAAAATTGAGGTGGGAATTTGCTGTGCTTGTTACAGTAAGGTGTTTTTCATTTTTGTAAGTGTAGGAGTCTTTTAGAAAAGAGACAGTGTGTCCGCTCACCAAGGTCAAGCCTCTAGTGGAAGTCTATTTTAACAGACTCTTTGGTCTGCTGCCATTCAATTTGTTTCACGGAGGGGGAGGGAGTGGGAGGGCAGGACGAAACGACTAAGACGATCAGAGTTTTTGGTCAGAGATGGAGATTTCTTGCTTCATTCAGTTTTAAACAAATTCACTTTGTACTCTTGAAAGGAAATCCGATGATCTACACCGCTGACTTATATGCCGCACAACAGAGCCAACTCATAACAAAGGGATAAAAGTCCAATCTCTGGATACATTCGAGCACACGCATCCAGGAGAACTACTGAGGTGGCACCATTGAAAAGAATATGCATTATAACTCACTAAAGGTGTTCATTTGCATTTGAAAGTGTCCTCAAGTGCAGCACAGTATACTGTAGACAGGAAAATGTTACGTCTCTGCTGGCAAGAGGCACTGCATATAAAGCACGGCAGAAAATCAGAAGTCAATTACACATTTCATCTCAGGTTCTGTTTATTAGTATTCGTTTTTCATCTGCAAGCCTCCAAACCTCATGTTTCATGCTTATGGCAATCATCTGCATACTTAATGTCATTCACTTCAGGGCTTATTCTGTGACTAAAGGTATACATTATACAAAGTATTGTCAGACTAAAATGAACAATTAAAACTTCCAACCACGGTAGACAGTTTCTGAGTTTCTTTTGTTCCAAAACACCCGTTTGAATCTTTGTTAAAAACTGCAATACAATGTCCCCAGTGGCAACGACAAACTCCACTATTCAATAATAAAAACATAAACAATAAACAAATGAAACCTGTAACAATACTACACCAGAGGAATTATTACAGAGAGAATTATCGTTATTGTTCCGGCCTAATGGAATTCCAGGAAATATTTTGGAGCTGATCATACTTGAAGCAATTATTTAACATTTTAGGTAATGCTTTCTTTTTGATAGTGAGATGAGAAGATCAATAACCGTCTCATGTCTGTGCAAGTACAGAGCTAGTGTCAAAACATGGTTAGCCTAGCTTAGCATAAAAACTGGAGGCAGGGGAAAACGGCTCAATTACACAATCGTATCTTGTTGGTTTAGCCCATGCGTACATGTAATGTGATTTTAGGGCGAGTTATGTGTTGGAGCTGATGCATTTGCAGAATTAAAATTCATTTCCACATTATCCAAGTTGTATTCATCGATTTAATTGGATTTTTCTTACAACCCTGACATATCACTGTATGAAGTAGTTACGCAGATCATGTTAGCGAATAATGACCCTATTACACATCCAGCAGACACAGAGCAATATTAGCAGTCATTTGGTGCCATGTTTCTGGCCACCTGACGAATGTAACTCCAATATTCACTCTCCTTTGAGCTTTGGTTTTCGCCAACTCCTGAGAGAAATACTGTATATAGCTCTTTAGCTGCTAAATGCTCCACTATGTTCAGTAGCTAGTTGCTAATGTTGTCTGTCTGCCGTTTGGCGCTGAGCAGGAAGAGTACAATGGATAGAGAGATATATTACAGATAGATAGATAGATAGATAGATAGAGATATATTACAGATAGATAGATAGAGAGATATATTACAGATAGATAGATAGAGAGAGAGATATATTACAGATAGATAGATAGAGAGATAGATAGATAGATTTTTTTAAATACGTCAGACAGTGCTGACAGTAGTTGCAGGTAGCTCATAAATGCTAAACCGCCTTGTAGAGCTGAGAGAAACTGCAGAGTCTGGCGATAATTCTCTATGGGTTTGTCATTACCAGTGCCCCTTTGCACATTACACATGGTCATTTAATCCATTGGTAAAATAAACATTTTAATTAGTGAGCTTTAAATGAGGAGCACAGGATTATCGTTTCTGGAGGTGGTCCACGTTGTTTTTTTTTTTTTTTTTAACCATGATAAGGCTCCCTGACCAAACCATAAGCATTGAAGTTAAAGATCATAAAACTGTCTCATAAAATCATTTTTATAATATGAATCATACAGTTAAAATGGTTTTGGAAAACCTAGAAGAAACGTAGAGAAGAGCTACCAGACCTCTATGTACAGAATACAGGCTGGATCATCTAGTTGTGTTGAAAACAGCTAAACAGACATTTACTTCTAAGAAAATATGAGGATGTAACTCAAACAGAAGATAGTTGGGTTCATGCAGCAGTTTTGTTGTATTTCTCCAAAGTAGCTAAAGACCTCCAATTCAAGGGCAGAATGTAAAATGGCCTCTAACTGTAACAAATCTTCAGCGCCTCGCTCTGCCAAGCACACAGCCGCACCAATGACAACACAGCACATTCAGGGACAATGAGATGTCATTTATAGAATTGCACCCTTATACAGCACCCAACAAATGATGCTGTAGTGCTCTGGCCTGCACTCTGTCACCAATGGTGCACACACACACACACACACACACACACACACACACGCTAAACAGCGGCTATAAATCCGTTGCCGTGAAGGTGCACATTAGCACCCACTGCTCTAATACAAGTACCTCAAGTACAAGTGTAAAATTGCAGGTCCATTTGAGCAACAACATAAACCTGACCATTATGTTGCTATCACACTCAACGTTTGAGTCTCCTTCCACACGTCTCTCCAGCTACCTTTGAATTCTCTGCTGAGTGGCGTGAAGCTACCAATCTTAGAGTCATGTTGCTGATGGAAAAATCCACCATAAAAGCGCAGTTGGGTCCAGTTAGTTGTTTGCTGTATTTTTCTTTCTCCTGTGGGAAAGCGGCTAAATTACATGATATTTCCAGCATAGCCAGTGAGCATTCTGGGAAATGTAGAATATCCCTAATCATAGCAGATAAAGCAGGTTGGGGAAAGCAGGGTTACAGTAATAATGACAAACTGCTTATCGGACAACGTTTTGCTAACCAGCCGTCCGTCATTTACACTCGATAACTGCTAAGCTACACGCCATCTGATTGAAGCTGATGTGAGGCGATCACCTAAGTCTTTTATGTAGACAAAGTCTTTTATCTTTTATGAGCAGTCAGACTCCACTCTCAAAATATGAGTGGTATAAATCTTGTCAGCTAAGACGATTCACGTATGTATTGTGATTTTTTTTCTGCACAGAATCGATATTTTTTTATGTCTTTTTTTTCAGCGATTGACCTAAATATTTTCTGTTTATATACAGTACGGCCAACAGTGACTACATCATATCCGTTTCCAGCTAAACAGAGCGAAAGCAGAAAATTCATGTTATGTACTTCTTTACAAATTAAATAGACTGACTTCTTCCACTTCTTAGAAAACAATTAATTTTTTAGAACCGTCTCATGATATATTGTCTCTGTATTATTCAACTTTCTTTTTTGTTAAAGAAGGAAAAGAAAATCACAATACCCAATAGTAACAAAACAATAGTTCTAGAATGGCAATAAATGAAAATTGCAATACAAATGGAATCGGCACCCATGTATGGTGAAAGAATCGAATCGGTACAAAAGCATATCGCCCCCAGTCCTAATATATTATGAGCTAAACTAACTTTGAGCTCTGCTATGATAAGCTAATTTTGTATGAAAATTTTTTAACCCAAAAAGTAATAGCAACATAAGCTGTCAAATAAGTGTAGTCAAGATTGTACTTAGTGCAGTACTTGTGTAAAGGTACTTGTGTAAAGGTACTACTGGATATCAGCCCATATGGTTAGTCCAATACCAGTTTTTCTGCTCTTTAACTGTAAAGTTGTAAGTTCCGCATCACTAATATAAATACAACAGGGTTAAAGTGCAATTGAAGTGCAATTCTTCCTTCCTTCACTGTGAGGATGTCAGACAACTAAGCAGAGTCAAGTTTTTCTTTAAAGTCAGTAACAAATGAAATGCAACATTAAATATCAATTTTAATTCAATTCTCAATAGATATAGAAATGAGAAACATTCACAAGTGGATTTCATGCTTCAGAGACCCAAATATCAGTAGATCTGTCTTCACCTGGTGTTTTCTCAAGTCATTTAAGAAAAGTTAAAAGACAACAATACCAATTGTTTGCAAGGTGTTTTTTTATATGTGCTTTTAGTCAGTATGAGACATCGTTTCCCTTGTGTTTATGTTGTCACTGCCTGTATGTCTTGATGATAGACATCTTATTTTCTAATCTTAGGCATGCGAGTCCTGTCGGTGCTATTTCGACTCAATCACTCAATTATGATTCTTGTGTGACACTGGGAAAATCTGGGCAAAAGGTCATGTTCGCCTCGCCAAAATAAACTTAATCACACAAATAATCTGAGAACCCCAATGAGGTTTGGCCAATCTATACGTCGATGAGGCAGGCAGATATGAGGCGGCAAATAAGGCGCAAACGCAGCTTGTAACATTGTACGCTCACGCCACACGATATCATGCCTCCTCCAGTAATTACCGCAGCGCTCCTGCGTCCCCCGTTTGAAATCGGATCGCTGTCTGTCAATGATAACACACTGTGCCAGATGGTGTACGCAGTGTGGCCACTTCATTAGGGAGAGGGTGTGCAGGGGAGAGGGTACTGTAGAGGGCTGGATTAGCCACTGCGGCCTGCTCTGCGGTAGAGCCGAGAGAGGCTTATCAAAGCCTGTTGGGGCAGCAGAGGGTCTTCACCTTCTGTTCATGTTCCTGCTGTAAGAGCCTTGTGTTGGGAGGAGGTGCAGAGGGAAACAAGAGAGGATTTGGAGACAGTGATCCTGGGCACATTCACAGCTGTAGTTTGTTTTGAAAAGCAAGAAGGATAAAAGCCTGTATCTCTTCATGATACGGGCAAATATGCATTCAGACAAGCTAAGCTATTGTGAAGTTAAACTGTGAGCTAGTGGAGCAGCACTCTCTTCCTGTTCTAGTAAATATAGCCCTTGTATAATGCTGTTCCGAAGTAGGGCTGGGCAATATGGAGAAAATAGGATATCCTGATGTTCTTGACCAAATACCTCAATGTCGATATTGTAGGGTTGACAATTGGTGCTTTAACAAAATATTTTCACAATTAGATCTACATAAGTAATCATCAATACTGTGGATATAATGTCAAAGTGGTTAAAGGAAAATAGAACATTTAGAGTAGTCTGGTAAGTTCAGACACATTACATCACTTTACTGTAAGGCAGCCTTTAAAACAAGGAAAAGACAACTTATGCCATAATGCATAATTACGATATCCAAAATCTAAGACGATATCTAGTCTCATATCACGACTTGATATAATATTGATATATTGCCCAGCACTATTCCGAAGATAAGAATGTTATCGGTTGAAACTACCGCTGTAATAAATTCCCTGCTCATGGTTACTCCTCTTTCTTTTTCCCCAGGATGAGTGAGCGATACACCCAGATCGGAAGTAAAGGGGCTCTACTAGTAATGGTGCTTGTGATCAGTGTCTGGGAGATGACCGTACCAACAGAAGGGGCTACAGGTGAGCACATTAAAACTGAATCTACAATTGGTTTTATCTTGTCTTTTTACGTGCCAATTGCTCTAACTTACCAAGTATACCAATGGAGTTTCTCTCTGTATACATACTTAATTATTAAACACTTATGGGCACAAACGCACATTCCAATGAGCCAAGCTAACAAATGGTTAACTGTCACCACCTGCTTCTGCTTTTGTGTGCAATTTGTGATAATCCCCACATACCCAAATATCTTCAAAATACCACTCAGAAGTTTTCAAAGCTGTTGTAGTAATTTGTTGGTTGAGAAGCATCACTAGCATATCGCCTGACAGACTACCTTGAGCCTCCGTTTACATGTGTTATATTGGGATGTTCTATTTGATTAATTTTGGCAGTGGGATAGAAGGATAAAGCTGGCGATATTCTGTATTTTCATTATTGCCAACACACCCCATGAAAAGACCAAAGCCTGATATATGTTATTCCTCTGTGCCATAGAGCTCCACTGTTGTGCAGAAATGATAAAAACTCGGTGACATGTTCTTTCATTACAATGAGCGAAAACACACACACACACACACACTCACACACACACACACACACACACACACACACACACACCAAGTTTACTTCAATCAATCCCACATGCACTGTCCTGCTACCCCAAATACTCCTTAAAGCGCCAAACATTTATTCATCCACAACTGAATATACTGTAGTCCCCAACAAAATCACTATTTACTCCTGTTCGAGTAACATTTGCTAAAACGTATGATGCCCAGCTTTTTTTAGTAAATAACTGAGACTTTAAAATAAAAAAATAGATTTACATCCACAGTTGAAACGAGTAGGCTTGGGGCTAGACTTGCCACGGTAGTCGGTGTTACCGCCATTATGCGGTGTTCGGGCTTACATCGATTAGACACACCGATTACATTACTTGCCCACCGCCCCCACTGTCATTTAAAAAAAAAAAAAGGAAATAAATCCCAATTAGTTTGTAACGGGCCTAATTTTCACATATCAGCGCCACGTTCATCAAATTAAAAAACTGTCTGAACCCAGCGTGAGGCTGCCAAAGTGGGCTCTGCAGCGAAAGCTCGACCGGAGAGACCAGAGATTTAAAGTTAGCACCACGGATATTGAGCACCATCCACGAATATCTTTTCTTGTAAAATGTCTGGTGTAATCAATGTTGTCACGAGTTTATTAACCGGTGGGAAAACGTCCTCATCGTGGCATCCCTAATTGGGTCTTAGCGCCACAGACAGGGTAGAGAACTCATAAAATATTAAGGAACTAATGAATCACTGGTTTTGGTCCTCGGCTAATGCCAGCCTTATCCGTATAATCACTTTCATCAGATCCATACATCCCAAAGTAGCTAGTAGGTAGCAAGCAGAAATTGAAAATTAAGTAGAAGCTTTCCATCAATCCAACCATTTTCAAACAATATCTTTTAAGGAGGTATTCCAGTGATTTAGTATTGCACTTCAGCAATGTTAGGAGAATCACGTTACAACAGACAAATAAAAGATTATGCAGCAGGGTGTGAGATGTGCTGACTTGTAGTCCATAGTGGGGGTCAAGCTCCAAAATCTTGCATCCTACATTTCCCATAACGCAAATCAATAGATATTGTCGTCAAAGGGGAAATTTGTTTCCAAAGAGTGTGCATTATGCATGCCTCCAGAACATAGACTGTACAATGTATCTATGTTACTACTCTCCATCTGTACATAAAGACATTATTGTGCGATATGTGATTAGCAAGCAATGGCAGCAAAGACTGCGTCTTCCCAGCTTAGTATTACAGCATAGTAAGTCTCGTTTGTTTTTTGTTCTACCTGTCTGAAAAACTCCACATGCAGTTTTGAATGCAGGCTTACTATACCTTTAGTATACATTCTCTAAACCCAGCATGAGATATCGCTTATGACATCATCAAGGGTTATTTTCTTAGACTTTGACAAAGATCCTCCAGAGCCAGAGAAGACAAACAACTGTTTTCACAGTCTTTATAACTACTAAACTGATACAGATGTGAAAAATCTGAGTTCCCCTTTGACATTTATTCCAGTAGATACAGGAAACAGGGAAGCTTTGAACGGCAGGAATTGAGGAAAACAAGGAAGCAGCAGAAACCTGATGACCATTGAAAGTTAAGCTGTAGACAGTGATTCTTATCATATTATATCATTTTAAAAATGGTTTAAAAAGTGAGACCATTGCGCCAGTCTTTCAATAAAGAATCAAAGTAAAAGACATTTTGGCTCAGTCAGTGGTCCCAGTCGTATCAGGGTGGCCAAAAGAGGCTCAAAATAAGGTCAAAGTTCTCCTCCACATCTAAACAAAAACAACGTTTCTCTGTCCACGAGCTTGTTGAGTGTCCAGCCATCTGTTCACTCAGCTCTGTAGGACTAAGTGGACTCGCCGAGGCTTCTTTGATTTGCTCACAGTGTGAAGCCTCAGCTCTCCATCCAAAACAGAGTGCCTAATGCACCAATGCAAGGACACATGCACAGACGAGTGCTGCCACAGTGGCTTCCACTTGTCGTATGAGGTGTTTGAAAAAGGAATTTCTCACCGTGCAGCATCACAGATAAAATGTCACAGTAGTAAAATGGGGAAGGGAGTAATTGGATCGAAACCGCTATTTTGAAGGTACGAGTCAAACTCATCTCCCCCTGCCTCATTAAAAGGGTTGGCGAGTCGTCACTCGTAAACCCAGGGAGATCAATTATGGCAAGTCAGCAACATTACAAGTAGAGGCCAACCCACGTGTTTCATCACTGGGTGCCCCACTGGCAATACACTGCCTCAGGTAATTGGTGGTGTACAGGCAGCGCCGCTTCCGGACAGGATGTCTATTTGTGAGCATGACAGAAATCACGCATACCCCTCTTCTCTTTGTCGACCAATTAGATGAGAGTGCGGCGCTTTGATGTGCGTGCCTTTGATTGGCAGCGATCCCCACTCAAGGCGGTCATCATTTCAGCAGGAAGTGGATCAGAATAATCTTGCGCACATTCAATTTCTCTCTGATAGCCACTGTAGCCCGTCTGATTTCCCCTGTGTTATTTCTGTTGCTGTAAACCTGTTATCAATCAAGGGATGAAATGAACCAAGAACACGTCCAAAGTAGAGAAAATTTATTTCTTCCTCGAGAACACAAGAAGAAGAAAACTAAGCCCCCTCTCTGACAAGCAGTGGAAATTTAGTTCATTTCAGTAAGCAGACAAGTTGATGTTCTAATGCACATATAAGCTTTCACTTCTTTAAATAACCGGTTTGTGCCAGCAAAGACGGGATCATATTTGCACATATCAAACATGTTTTTTTGCTCTCTGACAGTTTAGGAAATTCAGTTTTATTTTCCTCTCTAATATGTAAAAAAAAAGACAGTTTACTTTGCACTCTCCTGTCAGACAGTGATCATTTGCTACCGTGGATGTTTACAACACAAACCTAAAATGTGTCAGTGGTCATTCTGTTTGCCTTTGTGCTTGTCCTTTATTGACCAGAAGACAGGCAGATTAGAGAGAGGAGTCAGACAGGACTCGGTGCCAGGCTGGCTTGGCTCATAAATTGTGGGGACACCAGATTTATTTTCATTAGCATCTATTGTAATGGATCCATTGAGTTACCTGCTTATGTGCTTGTACATGAAACCTTCCAAATTCAACTTCTTCCTTTCCTTGTTGATTCTTCCTACTCTTTTAAAGAAAAAAAAGGGAGGATTTTTTTTTTTTAAATCACATTTCCTACTTCTTGGATACATTTGATGTATTATGGGATTTTGAGAATAAAACGTTTTGCACCTTTTAGGGCACAAAAATGCATGGCATCCTGAGAGGCTGTGCGAGTATTGATAGAAAGTAAGACAATTCATGCTTTATTACCTTCCAGAAGTATTTAGTTTAAGGTACATTAAAAGGTGCCGTAGGTAGGATTGCGAAGATCCAGGACTTGGCCAAAATATTGGAACATCGACAACTTCTTAGTCCCTCCCCCCTTTACGCTAAAGCCCAAAACGGTCTCCTAAGCCCCTCCCCCCAGAAGGGAGAATGAATGCGCGTGCATGAGCAGTGATTGACACGCAGTTAGACATTTTCTTTTTCCAATTCCCTATAAAGTTATTTATCTCCCTACCACTCACATTGATCTTGAAAAGATTAGCTTGGCTGTCTACACACTTCCAAGGACAATAGTGTAGTTAGTGGCTTTGGTGAAAGAAAAGGAGTAAAATGCAAAGACTAAAAATGTTGAAGAAATGAATGCAACAAAAAGACCCTGACATAGTCAACAGGTCGCTGAGCATATATTTGACATTTCAATTTGTCACCGATATGCGAGAGTAGAGCCTCAGTTAAGTAGGTGACATGCATTAGCTTACATGAACTCGCACTTAATCAGTTCAATGGGAAAAAAAATGTCTTGGATTGTCAGCCCTTACTCCCAGATAAAACGCCAGATGAAATATTAAATGAAGTTAACTGTTATACAGTAAGATGAGCTATTTAAATTAGCTGGATATATGGTTAAACGTCATTTGCTCTTTCCTGTGCATCGCTGTGTGTACTTCGTCCAAAGCAATCCCCACCAAATGGTCCCAAAACGGTCCCAAAAGAACCAAGCAGGCATGCCTTGTTGCACGATTCAAATTTTCTTCAAAACTTGCCATCTTTAGCGTGTAGCTTGCTAGCTCGAAGATCGTTGTTTCAAGTAGCAAAGGGATTTTGAGAACAGCAACACACAGAGAGCGGAAGCAGAGGGACAAAGCCTGACATCCAGCATGTCAGGCTTTATCCTGGAAATGTACTTCTTTTGATCCAGCCACATGTAAAGGTCTACTTAACATCATCATAATCAGAAGAATGGCAGGGATACACCTCCACCTGGCTTTAAGAATGCACCATATCTCTGGGCAGAGCACCTTCAGATTTTATGGTTGCCCAAATGGGTGTCGAGAGTTTAAATTCTGACCTTCAAATTATGCTAGTGTGGGATCCCTGCAGACACATTACAGCCTTGGATTTCTGTGTCCACAATGGCAAACCTTAGCAAGAATCAAAGTATGCAGGTCGCTAAGGGGAACTGGAGCCTGAGTGGAGTGAAATATATTTGATGGTTCACACACAGTATTTTTAGACCCTTAGCTTCTCAGGTGGTATTTGTGTAGTTTCAGTTTGCAGTACAGTAGAGGTGCTTCCCTTACAGTTGTAAATGCTGTGTGATGCATGAACCTCTGTGTCTGCCTTACTGTACAGTAGATCTTGTGTTCCATGCATCAAAGTTTGTTGCTTGCTCTGCACCTTAGACTTTCTGCACTTTGTAATAAAAATGACTTATATGATTGCATAAGAAGGATCTTGCCAAGAAAGATAAACACTGCTTGCACCCCTGAGAGAGCAGTAACTAACAGCCAGAGACACTACAGGAGCCCAAAGTTAAACATTACAATCAATCCACATGCTCAGTATTTTACATCGTTTGGCTCCCTGAATCAGATTTGTAATTGTGGCTGAAAGACAGATCCTCATCTGTCACTCTTCTAACCTGCTAGCAACAAAGTAACAAATAGTTTGAGGGGAAAATCTGTTCGTCTCCATTAACATAACAATTACACACCTCGTTATGTAGGTTTGTACAGAGGGAATTGCACTCAGTGAGATCATTTCTCTATACGAGAGGTGGTATTTTTGGCAGCAAACAATCAGCAATGATTAAACTATGATTCATGAATGATACAAAGTATGCATCATTTGCCGTTTCTCCTCCGTCTCCAGAGACCAACATATAAAAGCTTCTCAAGCAGGGTAATTTCAGAGAGAAATGGCCCATCACTACTACTCGCTGAAAGCAACTTTGGTTCAAAGGATTCATGCCGTCTAATAGACAGCATCAGGTGTTGGGAGTTCAGGTTAGTTCTCAGGAGCGGATCCAAATTTCATTCCAAGCAGCTTTTGGAGTTTACTTTAACTTATACAATTTATTATCGTTTTACAAAAGGGACAGACTTCCTCTGCTGGTTGCCTGGCAACCTCACAGTGACGTGTCATGTCACACTTGTCATGTTCTTTGTAAGGTATAAACACATGAGCTATAACGTGTTAATTGGTGAGCTGAAGAGGTGCTGGGAGGTGGATTTTGCTACCAGGCGAGAAGTTTCCCCCTCTTTCCAGTCTTTATGCTAAGCTAAGCTAACTGGCTGTAGCTTCACATTTAAAGCGAGGGAGTGATACAGATCTTCTCATTTAGCTCTCTGCCAGAGAGCCAAAAGGCAGATTTCACAAAATGTCGACTATTGCTTTAAATTTAAATGGCTTAATTTTTTCTGCAAATTCAATTTCAATGTAGTCACTGCACAGTTAATAGACTTTAGACTGCATTGTCCCCAAGGGGAAATTCATTTCCACAGCACTGTACACATCAGACAACAGTGCATACAGTAAACAATATAAAATGACAGACAACAGAACAGACTCAGGCCTGTTCAGGAAAAAGGCAAAGTACCAGCTAAGCTTAGTGTGTCTTCACTTACAGTACTGCAAAAGTTAGTTGACATTTTCAGCTCTGAAACAAAAATTAAGATCCAGCCTTAGCAATGCAACAAGAAAACAGCATGGAGAGAGTGAGAGTTATCACCAAAACAAAAAACAGCTGATTTCTTAAAGTTAAATGCAAATCCTCCTTACTGTACAAATAATCAAAACACCACACAAGCTGTGTGTCCTTCAGTGGAATATGGTGACAACGGGTTGGGGTGCAAAACGCATGACAGCCCAGCGGTTTCCCACTGGAAGTCACCTTTTTCTGTTAGTGACCAATTTAGCTAGCTTGCTAACTTACAATTAGTAAGTTACACATTGGATGCGTTGCACGAGCGTGGCGTTTCTGTTGCGTCTCAGCTGCGTGGCGGCTGCATGGATTTTTCTGTGTCCTACACACCAGAAGCGTGTCTGACGCGGCGCTGCTCCTGCTGCTAGGTACAGGGAGGGATCTCGGGACATAGCGCCGACAGATTCAAACTCTGAAAAATGTGTGGGCTGTCTGTTTATAACAACTGTGTAGCTGTAAAGAGCCTATATAGCCTATCTGATTTTGGACCGTCACTCAGAACACACACTACGTTGTTATTGTAGCCTATCCTACCCTTTATATATAGCCTACTGATTTGATTAAAGCAAGACAACATCGGCAGTATTGACTGCAAAATATGTTACAGAATATTTTGTTCTGTATGACAGGTGCAATATTTGAAAATCTTTTCTCTGAAATTTTTTATTACATTTATATCTACATTGATGTCAAAACCTTGAGACTTTCAAACATCAAGAGGTCATTTATTAATATGCATTCGTGTCTAAATGACATATAAACATATTTTCCTATTCTATTTTGCCTGGAAACGCTTCCAACACGCTTGCATCTCGCGTGAAGAATAGGCGTCGGTTCAGTCCAGTGTGTAACCGCTTAGCCTTAGCCGCTTGCTCAAAGAGCTACTGTTGCTTACTAGCGATAGCATTTCTCTAGCTGACTGACGTGTTAGGTGTTAGTTTAACACGTGCCTGCAACCTGAGAGCCTTGCCCTGCCTGATGAGAGTTGGACGTCAGGATCTTTGAATACTTTGCGTTTCGCTGGCGTTGGGGGAACTGGTTGACCTATTTGCTTTACAGAAGTCAATTCAACCAAACAAGGCAGATATGAGAGCAAGGCCAAAGGACATGAGGACAGAGATGGATAATTATTGATCATGTAACAGAAAGTTGCTTGGATTCCAAACGACAGCTATAGACAGAGGTAAAAGGATTTTTTTTTTTTTTACTTTGAGATAAGAGCACCTAGAGCAGGTAGAAGAGGAAGGGGATCATTTATGAAGGACAGGAGGATCCAAAATGTCTTTTTGTCAGAGTGATGCCTCAGTTTTTTTTCTGTTCTTCAGGTTTTATAATATCTTGTAATATATGTACCACTTAGCACCTCGTCAAGAAATCATTGGCATTGACGTACACCCCGTCAACAAACAGCAGATATACCTTAGCCACACTTACCAATTGTCTATTTTAATGGAGGCCAAACAGGTAGATAATGGCCCGAAACCTTATTATAGTTATTAGCCTTTTAAAAGACAACGTAATTGTTTATCGACGGAGTCTAACATGAACCCACAAAAGTAAAAGATAAGACTACTTGTCTGAGATAGTTAACGGTAATTATGTGTCATATCGGACACTTTTCTGTGCAGATATATTGCACTAAGAGCAATTCATGCTTTGTTAAATTATCATGTATAATTACTATAACCATGCTATTACAGTAATAGTTGGGTCTGAGACTGAGCTATGTATGGCCATTAAGACCCTAGGAGATTGTGTCAGTCGGCTTTTACTACATTAAATCAGTAGACGTGTCAAAAGTAAGCACTTACTTTGCACTCACTAAGTTCTATGCTCCGATTAGCCGTGAAAAGGCAGCATTATATTTTCAAACAGGTTTCTCCTTTTGGTAAGATGATTTATGCTTCGCCTTACTGGATGTGGGTTTCTGAAAGCTCACACGTGTGATGCAAACAGTGCTTCTTCCTTTTCCCAACACAGTCTGTTGATGAGTGTCATCAAATCAGACCTTCTAACTCAGTGGAATGTTTTACAGAAGGATAAGTTGAGTTGCAGTTGCAAGAGATTTAGTATACATCTGTCTCCAGCAGGTTTGAGCTAGAATGTAGACAATTACGCTGTTTTTATACTCATGTCTTCAATGCTTGCATCAGCAAAGGACTAGTGTCTCTCGGTTTGTGGGATACAAAAGCACATGAGCAAATAGCACTGAAAACAATGGGCTGTGCACACATTGAAACAATAATTAAAAGAGACATTTTTCTTTTTCTTTTGTGCCTCTTTACTTCACATAATTTTGTTTCCTTTACCTGCAAAGCAATGTAACAAGCCTGAGGGCTTTTGTTTGGAACTGGCATTTCTCTTGAAATGCAAATTCCCTTTTTACTCATAAACCGTACAATCACGTGAAAACAAAACTGTAGCAAGTCATCCGGTAGGGTCAGGTCTGATTTTCATACATCCATGAATCACATTTGTTTCCTTTTGTTAAATATTTATTCTGAAAATGTCTGTGTTACTGGATGTGGATTTATATTCTCTTTCCCCCCCCCCACATGATCCTATTTTAGAATATCAATTAAAAAGGATGGTGACAGTGTGAAAGATGATACGTAGTATCTTCACCTCTCATTATACTTTGTGCCATTATTCCCCAAAACAAGACAGTCACTCCAGTAGTGTCAAAATTGCTATTGAAAAACAATTCCCTGAACCACTTCTCTTGAAGTGCTACCCCCGATTTTATTTTTCTGGCTGAAGAACAAATAACTTAAACCTTTATACTACATCAAAATGGCTTCTCAGGAGGCACTGATTTGCAGTTTAGAGCTGCTTAAGAGGGAAATAAGTCAACAGTAGATAAAAGACAAAAATATTTTTTTTCAGACAAAAGCAAAACACAATCCCAGAAGACTGAAAAAAAATGAGCAGAAATAGAGACAAGAATTGTGTGAAGGAAAGTTAATTGGAAGTAGAGGATTAGTTGTTTGACTTTTTTGTGCATTTGGTTTGGATAATGAAGTGCTTTGATGTTTAGCAGATATAATGTGTATCATGTTCACCATCTTAGTTTTTAAACCAAAGTGTGGGCCAATTGAAATTTCGACCTGATGATGATGACAAGTCAGGGGATGGACTAAGTGTGTTTGTGTGTGGAGCAAATGTTATGGTAATCCATCAAATGCCTGAGACATTTCACTCAAAACCACAAATGTGTCACTAAAGGAAAAAAATCAGAATGATTCATTATCTGGGAACCATTAATGTCTTTACAAAATGTAGCCAAATGGCAATCAATGTGAGAGTTAAGAAATTTCGGTCTGAACCAAAGTGGTGGACCGAGTGACCCAGATTGCCTTCGAATAGAAGGTCGCCATCCAGAGAGCCACATTGAACGCATGACTAAAAGAATCTGTCGGACAAAAAGCAAAACCATTTCAAAGAAATTTGTGAAATGAGCACAAATTGTGATGTGTAGATTATGTGAGATGGACAAGAATTATGTGACGAAGAAATATGAAACAAGCATTTGTTAGTTTCAGAAAGCGGCTCAGTTAAGGCAACTAAAATAATAAAAAACAAGGTTATGGTTTAGTTTAGAGAATTAAAACTAACTTTGGTTATAGTCCAGGCCATGTGAAAAAGTGTATGCCAAAACCTGTAGTCACAAGTCGCACAATTACACAGGCTCAGCTGAGTTAAAAGTACAGTAAATGTCCCACACAATTTCTAGTAAGTAAATATTATGTCCTTCTCCTGAAACCTTTCTAATTTTTCATGCATGGATACTTTTATTTATTTTTGGCATTTAGATCCAGACAGGAAAAAGGGGAGACGGGAACAATATGCAACATGAATCCTGTTTTGCATGCTTGTCTTTTGAAACTGTGAAAGACAACAATCTACAAAACCCCAAAGGCAGCAGCAGCATGTCCAGGGCCAGAGGGATCCTCTCTGTCTCTCCGTCTCAGCGGCAGCGCAGCAGGTTTAAAGCCGGTTTGCAGGACAGACTTATTCCCGAGTGAAATGCTTTTCTCTGTATCTGCTGGCAGGGGGAGCCGAGTAGGAATCCAAGTAGAACTCCAAATCCAGTCAGAAAAACCACAGCCTCAGTGTGAAGCGTGTCTTTTAGAGAGAGATACTGGCAGCACTTCTCTTACATCTGAAGCAGCTCGGCTTGCTGTGTGCTTGTCTTTCATATCTTCTCTTGTTCGGGCCAGAGCATGAGTAAGCATCCTGCTACTTCCGGGCAACTACCTGCATTATTTTTTGATATATGAGGATTATAATGGATAATAAAAGGACAACTTTCCTTTCCTGTCTATGTCTTTTAAAAAAAATGGATTCTATCATTTTCCTTTTCACTTGTGTATTCCAGCAGCAGCCATCAGTGAAATGTTTGATGCTATGCAATCACAGACCGTCGGTAAGCCAAAAACAGTGTAGTGGAATACAGTACAAGATTCCCACTGAATGCAGTGTTTTTTCGAGTTCTAAACAAAAAAGGTAACAGGTAAATCTCTGAGGTACAGTGTTGTTCAACAGTTGCACAACATATTTGTCAGATTTAATATAATTCCGTCTCAGCAGAGCAGCTGACTCCATCACTGTTAGTCTCAGTAGTTGCTTGTTAGAGCAGCTGAAATGTACTGCTGTCCACCGACATAACACGCCGAAGTGAAAACGGAATTAACTGGGTTTGCTTGAGCCACAACAGTAGAGACAGTTAGGACCAGTTCCACGCAGTCATTTCAGATTTACTGTTTACTGCAGCAGCGAGTATCTCAGCAGAAGGACACCTCAAGAAAATGTCACATGCAATTAAAAGAGAATGGAGCAGCTCAGGCTCTAAATAATTCAGACAATGGAGCGTGATCTGGAAATTGGCTCCAAATACTGCAGCGCTGCACTTTCCCCATCACATATCTGACATTTTTTTTAAGGCTGCTGCCTGTTGTGGGAAATCTGAAACGTTATCAGTTCCAATCATTACCATCCCATACTTCAGATATTATTTATTTAAAAAGGTATTTTTTCCATCAAATACACTGATCAGGATGAAAATACTGTTCCTTATGTTTGCAATGCCAGGTCCTGAATGGTTACCTCCACTACACTGCTTAAAGCTGCTGCTAGTACTACAAACCCCAATTCCAATTTAGTTGGGACGTTATGTAAAATGTAAATAAAAAACAGAATACAATGATTTGCAAATCATTTCCAACCTACAGTATATTCAATTAAATACACTACAAAGACAAGATATTTAATGTTCAAACTGATACACGTAAGTGGCAAGACCGAAAACCAACAGTGAATGCCCCTGACCTTCGATCCCTCAGGCGGCACTGCATTAAAAACTCACATCATTATTTAAAGGATATTACCACGTGGGCTCAGGGGCACTTTCAGAAAACCATTAGCAGTTAACACAGTTCGTCGCTACATCTACAAGTCCAAGTTAAAACTCTAGCATGCAAAGCCAAAGCCATATATCAACAACACCCAGAAACACCACCGGCTTCTCTGGGCCCGAGCTCATCTGAGATGGACTGCTGTGGTCTGACCAGTCCACATTTCAAATTGTTTTTAGAAAACATGGACATCATGTTCTCCGGGCCAAAGAGGAAAAGGACCATCCAGATTGTTATCAGCGCAAAGTTCAAAAGCCAGCATCTGTGATGGTATGGGGGTGTGTTAGGGCCCATGGCGGTAACTTGCACATCTGTGAAGGCCCCATTAATGCTGAAAGGTACATACAGGTTTTGGAGCAACATATGTGGCCAACCAAGCAACGTCTTTTTCAGGGACGTCCAGGCTTATTTCAGCAAGACAATGCTAAGCAACATTCTGCACGTTACAACAGCGTAGCTTCGTAGTAAAAAAGTGCAGGTACTAGACCGGCCTGCCTGCAGTTATGACCTGTCTCCCATTGAAAATGTGGGGCGCATTATGAAGTGCAAAATATGACAAAATAAGGAGACCCCGGACTGTTGAGCAACTGAAGTCGTACATCAAGCAGGAATGGGAAAGAATTCCACCTACAAAGCTTCAACAATTAATTAGTGTCCCAAACGCTTATTGAGTGTTGTTAAAAGAAAAAGGTGATGCAACACAGTGGTAAACATGCCAAAACAAGTCATATTTCCATTCAGTGTTTCTTACCAAAAATGTATTGGGTGTATTTTCTTCCTCAAACATTTATGAATGTTCTTCCTTGCTTTTGCTGGCCCATTGCTTTGTTTGTTGGGTGTTCAATTGGCGATGATGATCGGCAAGTGTGTGTACAGTAGCACTACGGAGCAACGTTTTTCTAAGGGCATGACTGCGAGTTATCAAAAACTCCACAGGGTATCTTTAAGACTTCAAATTTATGATAGAAAACCTGGGTTACAAATTCAGAGTGTGGGGTTTTAAATATGTGGGCATTTACCAGTTAGGGGTGGTATAATGAATGATGCTATGGAGTTGCATTATGGGAAATTTAGGTTACAGTGTTTTTGGAGGTATACTTTTTGAGGTTTAAATACGGATAAAAGGAAGATTCTGAGTGAAACACTAAACACTTTTATAGGGTCACTCCACTGATCTTACACTCAGTCTACCAGGCATGGGGAGTGCCACTCAGTCTGTGAAAACAGTTGTATAATGTCTCTTGAGCTTTAAAATAACCCTGATGTCATCAGAGCGACCTTGGCCTGCGAGTACAAATTTGTAAAAGAGAGGGCTACACAGTGGAGGTGTATGAACAAAAACTAGCATTCACCCTCAAAAACGTTAAATAAAAAGGTACTTTTAAAAGAATAAAGCACATAAAGAGAGGAAAATTGAACCCTCTGTAATAAAAGGCCCCTTTTAAGAAAATTGGTAGTCTGCTCGCCCTGGTAATTCTTTCATTATTGAGACTGATGAGGCGGATGCAGAGCAGACAATAGAGACCCAAGAGAGATATTCTTATGGGACTCAATCCAAGGCCAGCAGTGTGTAGACATAACTATTGCACCGCCGGTGGAGTGTATCCTTGCTGATTATTTCATCTTTCCTGTTGTTTCTCCAGCAGCGCATCATGTCCGAACAGGCACCTGCGAGGTGGTGGCGTTGCATCGCTGCTGCAACAAGAACAAAATCGAGGAGCGGTCGCAAACTGTGAAGTGCTCCTGCTTTCCCGGGCAAGTGGCCGGCACCACCAGGGCCGCCCCGTCATGTGTAGATGGTAAGCTCCGGCTGAATATTTCATGGGCTATCTTCTTTTTCTGTTCCTTTTCTGCTGATGCTCCATTTTTTTTTTTTTTTTTTTTTTTTTTTGTTTTTTTTATAAAGAAAAATTAGGGGGGGTTAAAAAATTTTTTTTTGTTTTTTTTTTTTTTTTATTTAAATATATTTTATTATTAATTTTAATATTAAAATAATTAAAATAAAAAATAAAAAAAAAAAAAAAAATTAAAAAAAAAAAAAAAAAAAAAAAAAAAAAAAAAAAAAAAAAAAAAAAAAAAAAAAAAAAAAAAAAAAAACAAAAAAACACACACAAAAAAAAAATTTTTTTAAAAAGGAAAAAAAATAAGAAAAAAAAACAAAATTGGCATTGTTTCTCAATAAAAAAATAAAAAATATAAAAAAAAAAAAAATCCTTTAATAAAAAAATTTATTTTGTTTGGGAAAAGAAAAAAGAAAAAAAAAAAAAAGAAAAGGAAAAAAGGGTGAAAAAAAATTAAAGCTAAAATAAAAAAAAAAAAAAGAAAAAAAAAAAAAAAAAAAAACCCCCTTCTTTATAAAAAAAAAAGAAAAAAAAAAAAGAAAAAGCCGCATGAAAGGGGTGGGGGAGGGGGGAAAAAAGGCCAAAATTTGGGAAAAAGGGGAAAAAAAAAAAAAAAAAAAAAAAAAAAAAAAGGGGAAAAAACAAAAAAGAAGAGGGAGGTGGGGAGGAAAAAAAAAAAAAAAAAGTATTGTTAAAAAAAAAAAAAAAAAAAAAAAAAAAAAAAACACCCCCCCCTCCCTAAAGTTTGGGGGGGCTTTTTTTTTTTTCCTTTTTTTTTTGCAGGGACAGGGAAGATGGTTAAAATTGATGGGAAGATGGATGGAGCCAAATACAGGACCATTCTGGAAGAAAACCTGATGGAGTCTGCAAAAAGACCTGAGACTGGGACGGGAGATTTGTCTTCCAACAAGACAATGATCCAAAACATAAAGCAAAATCTACAATGGAATGGTTCACAAATAAACATATCCAGGTGTTAGAATGGCCAAGTCAAAGTCCAGACCTGAATCCAATCTAGAATCTGTGGAAAGAACTGAAAACTGCTGTTCACAAACGCTCTCCTTCCAACCTCACTGAGCTCGAGCTGTTTTGCAAGGAGGAATGGGCAAAAATGTCAGTCTCTCGATGTGCAAAACTGATAGAGACATACCCCAAGCGACTTACAGCTGTAATCGCAGGTGGCGCTACAAAGTATTAACTTAAGGGGGCTGAATAATTTTGCACGCCCAATATTTCAGTTTTTTATTTGTTTAAAAGGTTTGAAATATCCAATAAATTTCGTTCCACTTCATGATTGTGTCCCACTTGTTGTTGATTCTTCACAAAAAATTACAGTTTTATATCTTTATGTTTGAGGCCTGAAATGTGAAAAAAGGTCGAAAAGTTCAAGGGGGCCGAATACTTTCGCAAGGCACTGTAGGTGTATATGCGTTCCAGTAATATGCCCCAGTGCAAAACATTTGTGTATCCCCGACACAAGATTATGCTCAAGGGTACTGTAGTTCCATTTCATGGGACATTTAATGCAAAACTACATAAATGATGATGCTATTATAAATCCCAAGTAAATCCTAACAGAGGTTCAAGTGGGTTATATAGGGTTATGGGCGAAGCTTTGTGACTAGTATCTAATGACTAGCAAGTACTTTCTTACAGTATCTTCCTTGAACTTGCGCTGCAGAAGCAAGCACCCGGTTCCCTTAATTTGAGGCACCAAGTGCTCAACAGCTTCCCGTCTCCACCTTTTTTTTTGCCACGTTACAACAGAGACTACAACGCACTTGGCAAAGACCCGCCCTAGTTTGCATCTGATTGGCTAACTTGTTTCATTGGTAGGTGGAAGTTCGATGATTGGTTAAACCCAGTGCATCAAAAACAAATTCCACGTGGACTTTTTAAATTTATTTATTTTTCTAAAATAGTCATACGCCAGAAATCCAGCACCAGGCCCAGTACTTAGAGTACTTGCGTTAGTTAGAGCTGCGTACCTCTCATATGATTGGTATGTGAAATCAATTGACTCGAAAATATTAAACCGCATGCAAGTTTTTGTTGTTTTTTTTCCCCTCACGGCCGCACGGTGCCGGAATACTTTAAGCCCTGTGTACAGTACTGATGGAACTAGTTGTTTGAACTAGAATATGAGCAGCAGCAAGTAGTACTATGTTGGTAGCCTATAAAATACTCCTGGAGTGATAAAAGCAGCAGTGCAAGTTCTTCAATTTTTGGTTATCTTGTCGGATTCTATAACATATTAGAGTGACTGACGTAACCATGTGATTATATTTGACTGTATGCACCCAGTCAATACTGTCTGCTGAATCCAGCAGCCTTACTAAGAGGCTCCTAAGGGCTTTTCTTTTTAATCACCTATGAATGAAGGTGAAGCTGCCCACTGCCTGACTGTAAAGTCAATGGCCCACAGGGTCTCTTAGCATGCTAATGTGTCAGACCCCCAACTCAGCTCAAGTGGCTGCTTCACTTTGGTCTGAAAAGCGCAGGTTTCTGGCTAAACTCTGGACCCAATCGTGTTTGACCTATTCCTTGACATTTTAGTATTGACATTTTCTGCAAATTAGAGCTGTGAGCCACTGGCCTCAGTTTAAAGCTCCACGGTGATCTCAGAAAAAAATGTTCCGCACTTAACCTTTTAATTATTCTTTCTTCTGCAACCAGGGATTACCTTTAGCTCCTCTTTATATGAATCTCCTCTTTATATGAAGACAGAACATCAGACATCAGAGAAAACCTGAATAGATTTCAATGCATAATTCAAATAAGTAGCCACAGAAAGTACCTGCACACTTATACTGAATTAAGTTTCTAAAACAAAAAGTGTCTTGATCGCATGAGGACTTCCAAAAAAGCATTGTCCTACAAGTAAAGAAAACTTAAAAAGCAAATTTAAATTTAAATGACCATATCACGAATGGGAAAACTGGTGTGCATTGGCTGAGCCATTGATTTCTTACAGAGGGGGCAGTGCTTTCTAACTTATAAGAATCACTAACTGGGTGTAACACATGGCACAGGTTTCCACTCAATGTCAGATCAACATTTAACCCTGGAATGTACTGTAGTAGTAGGACAGGTAAAGTCCAGTGGATGGATTCATTTCAACCTGATGTACTAGATGAATAAGACATTACTATGGGGACAATAAAAATGAAAATAAGTGAAATGCAGAAACTGGAAAGTATTATATCAACAGGGATTCTTAAAAGGAATAGTTTGGACAGTTAAGGCCCAGACAAACCGACTAGACGGCCGACCCTCGGCAGAAAAAGCAGTTGGACTGATCAGTCTCCCCAAGTTGGTCAAAAAAGCTGATTGGACGAACGCGTCACGTGGGTCTGGTTTCTCCGGAAATTCAAAGACAGACTGTCATTGCGGCTTGTTCAGAATATGATCTCATATTGTACTAAAATAGTTATAGGGGCTCAGTGGTAGAGCGGTCGCCTGCCAATCGGAAGGTTGGTGGTTCGATCCCTGGCCCTGCAGTCCCATGCCGAAGTGTCCTTGGGCAAGACACTGAACCCAGAGGTGCCCCCGATGCTGCACACCCGGAGTGTAAATGAATTAAATTTACATCCACAGCGTGAGTGTGTGTGAATGGTGAATGGTTCCTGTACTATGTTAAAGCGCTTTGAGTAGTTGTTAAGACTAGCAAAAAACGCTATATAAAAACAGTCCATTTACATTTCACCAAACGTGTTTCTGAAAACATTTTAAGCGAGAAATAGGACGTGCAGGTGGTGAATCTGTCTTCATTTCAGATCGACAAAGGTCAGTTTAAAAGATTTTCATCAGATTTTGAGAGACTCTAGTCACGCTCATTCCGGTCCCCGTTTCTGGGTTAGCACTCTACCAATCAGATGGGTCATTTGAGTCTGACTGCAGGCAGTGCCCGCCCCGCTGATTATACATGTCAAATTGGCCAAAATGAAGGCCGATGGCCCTTCGGACAACGGCATGGAACACACCGAACAGACTCGAGTCACTGACTTGTGTGCATCCCTACTACAAGCAGATGGTTAGCTTAGCATAAAGACTCGAAGTAGGGGGAAACCGATAGCCTGGCTTTGTCCAAAGGAAAAAAATCCACCTACCAGCACCTTTAAACTCAATAATTAGCACATTGCATCTCCTTTGTTTAGTTTGAAGAAAAACTTAAGTGTAAAAACGACAATGTGTCGGACTAATTATTGGCTGGGACCACATGTATACAGTATAAAGATGGATAAATTGACAGCTCCCCAAAAGTGAAGTCAAAACATCTGGATCACCCCCTGGTGGCTGGCTGCAGTATACGTCATAAATCCCACCCCCTCCATGTTAGTGGATGGGACATGGGCCAACATAAAAAGTCGGAAGTACACGTCACATACATTTTTCCCAAAGATGGGTTCTGTTAATGATTGACAGCTCTGTGGGCAGTACTTCTATGCTGCAGCTCCACTCTCTGGCTGCGGTCGAAAAGTAAAAAAAAAAATTACCTCCTATGTCCTTTACTAACCACTTTTCCTTAACTCCGATGGTAGACGTCATGAGGTCAAGGATGGATGTGAAGGAGAATTCAAAAGGAATTAGGAAAAGACAAATAAAGCTTATTATCATTATTGGTTGCTCACGCTTACCCTCCTGTCCACTCATTTATCCACATGAATCCCGATTAAAAAGGATAAAAATAATTGTTAAATGAATGCAAGATAAGCAGAACGTGTAAGGCCTACAAATCTACTGTACATATATAAGGGTTAGATTGTTGCGGGTTGGCTACAGAAATACATCATTCATGAGGACAATAGTCTCTAAAGTGTAAACGGAAATGACCGCTGCTGCTCTGCTGTGCGCATTTACGCACGAGGACAGCAGTCAGTAACTGCTTTGATTATTACTCAGGACGTTTACCACTGGGTTTAAGAAAGAGTGGTTAGTAAGGACATGTTTTTTTTTTTTACTTTTCGAACCGCAGCCCCTGACTGCACAGACTCTGGCTCCAAAATTACAAGATGGCAGCGCCCGCGTCTGTGGTGATTTGGCTTCATTTTGTACAGTTGGAGGACGCGGAGACATCGTCCATCTTCATATACAGCCTATGGCTATGACCAATAACTGCCTTGTGTCACTAGTTGCCTGACAACTGGTCCCACCTGTCATGTGACCATGGCCTTGCAGCTATCCCTTGAGATTTTCCCATATCTACAGTACACATACATTACATGTCTTTTATCCAATACAATTGCTATATATGTCAGAGGATTCACGTCTCTGGAGCAACTATGGGTTAAGTGTCTTGCTCAGGGACACATTGGTTGATGTAAACATTGTAGTGGGAATTGAACTTTAATCCAATCTACTGGCGATTACTTAAACTACAGTTACATTACCAGTCTGTATAAAAGGTACAGTAGTAAGTAATGTACAGCAGGCTTAAAAATGGAGGGGAGAGTTACCCTGAGCATTAATATCTGTGTAAAATCTATCCACAATCCTGGAGAACCTTTGTACGATCACATGTTGACAGTCAGACACAGCTACCAGGTTTGGTTTCTGATTTTGCACTTCACAGCAAAACTACAACTCCCTATCTGCTTTACTGTTTGAGTCAGCTAATGTCACACTCTTGCCACAACTATGCTTTGGCCACACTCCAAAGCCACTCAGCCACAAGACTCTCTCTCTCATCTCTAATGCTGGCACATGATTGCAATTAAAACATTTTAACTTCTGATTAAAACAAACGCTTTGATTTTTCAACAGTTTTGTTTTGATGACAGATGAGTCACAGTTAGTATGTGTGGCCATGCAGCTCAGGCCTTTACTTTTAATACAATATGCAAAAAACACATTACTGATCATTAATTAATATGAGCTCAAGGTTAAAGCAAATATTTAGAGGCATTTCTAACAACTACAACAGAGACAATAAAATGAATAAAAAGTCTATTTTTTGCTCCCACATGTTTTCAGTCTTAGCTGTTTTTAAAGCACCATTAACTGTGAAGTGAAACGTATACCATGCATTTGATGTATGTTTGGTTATCAATACTCCCATTTCATTTCATGAGAAACCTTTGTGGCTTTTTAATAGCCGCCGTTACACAACCACCATCTGCTTGCAGTTGACCTGATGCACATTTTACACCACTGCGCTGCTATAACCATGGCCGTGTGGTCCAAATTGATTCCCTCATGTCATAAAGTGTCCATTCTGTGCAATATACTCTAGTGAGGCTTCTGCATTATGTGTGGATTATAATAACAGTGCTCTTCATTAGGAAAGAACACTTGGTGCTGGTGAATGCTGGTGGAGGGGGATGTGGAAAATAGATAATGACTTCTGTAATACGCCAAATTTAAATGATGTCTTGTACAATGGAGTAGCAGAAGCTTAATGCGCTCTTTTTATTGAGGCAACTCACTGCAGCAGCAGGTTTTCCCCTCAGAGTCATCTTTTTCCAGTTCCCATCTCCAACACGTAGATATGTACGACAAGTGCGTTGAATTACTCAAAAGATGATAGATTTAGCGAGTGTTGCGAGTCAAAAAGCGCATCCTACATCATTTACCAGACTTGTTTGTGATGATTTGATTGGTATTTAAGGAGATGCTTTGTTTCAGGCTTGTAACGTTATGGATGGGAGCTTGAAATATTGACACCGATTATGTCCTTAAATTAAAAAAAGACTTTTCAAAATTGTGCAAACGTTTAGAGTTGAGCACGACATTTTAATTTTTAATTTTACCACTTGATTTTAATTTGGTTTGAGTATTTTTAATGATAGTGGCAACAAAATAGCTAGAGGGTAGACATTAGAAAACATGCCAGCCAGCCCGGCAACATTGACTAAAAAGCATCATCATCAATATACAGTAAATATAGGATAACATTAGTAGGGGAAAATGTATCCAAAGTAATAGGACTTGAATGCGTTCTGGGCGTTGGAGGATACAGTTTGACCAATCAGGATAATATAATGTGTGATTTGGCAGATGCATTCAGATTTGGCATTAAAACAATAGTTATCTATCCATTCGTTTTTATCATGTAGTCAAGTTGTCAAATGTTTTTAATCGTTTTTGTTGACGCAATTAACACTGGTGTGAAGGCCTACAGACAACGCGAACAAAGCCATGTCTGACTATTTGCTCTCTGACGTCTCTTAACCTGCAGCCTCCATAGTGGAGCAGAAGTGGTGGTGTCAGATGCATCCGTGCCTTGACGGGGAGGAATGCAAAGTTCTTCCTGATCTGAAGGGCTGGAGCTGTGCGACAGGGAACAAGATCAAAACTACCAAGGTAAGTTTAAGAAACAAAACACTTGCACGACAACATATGGAAACCTGTTGAATCTGACCTCGCAACACTTCCAACTCCTCAAAGTCAACCGGCTGTGGCTTCTGTAACAGTCGTCTGCCCAGGGCCAGGCCTTTACCTAAGAACAGCTAATGTTTGCAGTCGGTGCTTGGACCCCCGGGGGGGCTGGGATCAATGGGCTGCCATGTCTCCTTAGCACTTTCAGGCCACTTTGAGCACCCAAGCTGGCCAATTAGTCACTCCAATTACCTGCTTTTAACGTTGTAACACGATGCCCATATCCTTCACCGTGTTATGACGACCCGTAGACTTCAGTTCTGCCTCTCTCCATGTACTTAATTATTTAAACTGTCCGCACCACACCTGCCTGGAGCCGGGCGCCTGGAGCCTGGGGCTATTGATTCAGGGACTTGTCGGGACCTCAAAATGGGATATCTATCTAACAAACAAGCCTGAACATCTGGAAATAGATTTTTGGTAACTACAAGTACTTCAAGTATGAAAGTTAAACATATCTTTTCTTCTTTTGTCTTCTTTAACATCAACGCCTGGAAAGATTTCCGCGGACAAAGAGCAGCTTTGGTAACGGCAGAGGCTTCACAGCGGAGTCCAGGTAATAAACAGTTTGCCAATTTATTTTTTTATATATATATATATATATATATATATATATACCTTGTTGTCCTAACTTCCAAATAAAATAAAAAACTACAGAGACATTCCCAACAAGGATCATTGTGTCTCATAATTACTTCACTGTACAAATGTGTATGCACTACTGCATAGTGTCACATCACATTTTCATTAAAGGGGTGATAGAATGCAAAACCGATTTTACCCTGTCATAGTTGAATAACGACAGTTCGGTGGGTAAATAGGACATACATAGAAGCTCAAAATCCCATTGACACCCCTTTACTATGAAAATCTCATTTCTTGAAACTGCCGCTGAAAACGGGCGAATCCCAACAAAGCTGGAAGTTGGCGTCAACCTCCCAAAAACCGGAACCTTTGTCACAGCCATGGGTGTATTAAGAGAACGGTCACGCCCCAACATTTACATAGGCTACACAACTGACCTGAGATCAGGTAGTTTTCTGAATCTAGCTAGGTCACGCAGATCTCTGCTATTCCATTACAAAATTCACTTCTGAAACTTTTTCATGCGAGAAATCAACCATATAAAGCTCAAATATGGGCCGCTTTACGAAAAAGGATGGCTAATTGCAAATTTTCTCCGACTGTGTGTCGGAGTTTGGTGCCGGTGTTGGTGCTGCCTGGGTTGCTACATCGCCGCCCTGACCGCAGTGTCAGCGAGCTTGTTACGCCCGCAATCTTTTACCGTATCCCGCAGGTTCCAGTTAATCTTATAATGGGTATGTGTGTTGAGTTATTTAAACAATCGGGGAAATAAAAGCCTCTTGTCCGCGAGTCTCATTGATAGAGCCGCGGTGAGATGGAGTCCATCAATGAGAGCTAGCTAGCCTCCTCCTAACTCTGACATTCACAAAAATACATTCAATTGAAATCCGAAATCGGACAAGTGTTAGCTAAGCTTTGTAAGACCTTGAGGAACCTGTTATATTCATGCCGTGACGAAATTCAAACTGTAAATATACTTTAGTTATGCGAAAGTGAGCAAGCTGCGATATTTCTCCATTGTAATTAATGGGACATATAGCAAGCAGCTGCTCGTCCTACAAAGACGCCTTGCGTTCATAAAAATGCCTTAAAATCAAATCGGACACAACGGTTAGCTTATAAGACATTGGGGAATGATGTTATATAAGTGGTGTGACGAAATTCAAACTGTAAATATATTAGTTATGCCGGCAGCTGGCCGCGGAGCCCCGTAGTGCAGTATCCACAAAGGGTGACTTTGCGCTGGGTATGGAGCAGCCGCTTTCTCGTCAGACTGTGTGGAGCTCCTAAAGTCCGACACGTCTTACCAAATTTGCAATTAGCCATCAATTTTTGTAAAACGGCCCATATTTCAGCTTTATATAGTTGATTTCTCGCTTAAAAAAAGTCTCGGAAGTGAATTTGGTAATGAAACATTGCAGTGTCTGGAATATGAGATTCTGTTGCTTCTCTAATGTATGTGTATTGGGGATTCGCTCAACCAATCAGCGCGCGTCTCTAATGTCTGCGTATGGCAAGTCGCTCAACCAATCAGCGCGCAGCTCATCTAAATATTCATGACCATACCATATTTGGAAGAAAAGCTCTTGTTACAAATAGGGCCAAAACACAGGGATGCATATGGGCCAATAAAATATCAACCAGGCCATTTTCAGCCCAACCAATGTTACATACCCCATTAGGAGACCATAAGGAACAGTGTGAAATACCCTATATAATCATTCTATCACCCCTTTAAAACAGACCAGGCAAATGGGATTATTAACCACATTTCCCTGTAGTGCAACTACAACCGAGATAGGGAGCAGAGCAAGAAGAGATTGACGATCTACGCAGACAACAACCTGTTCAAAGCACCAGCATTACCCAGCGGGTTTATCTTGCACACCTTTGAACTCAGCTAGAGAGACCAGTTCCCTAAGTTTCAAATCTATCTGCATGCTGCTTGAAGCACCTCTGCAAAGCTTTTGAGGAAATAGCACAACATGAACCTGGAACCTCCAGAGATACTGGTCTCTATCACTCTTTATGAATGCATCAATACACACAGGAAACACCTTGAGAATTCAGTGTAAACAAAGCAGTGACTGGCTACTACAAATCCCAGGACAAAGCGGGGAATACAAGCATTCAGAGTGGAGCAAATCTCTGACTGATTAACAGTTTCTGCCATGCAAAGATCTTGAGCTGCAGTGTTAAAAGCTGTACATTTAAAACCACCCAAATGGCAGCGAGAGGTAACGATGTCTTTTGGACTTGCAAACACAGACATCTGGAAAGGTAAGAAGAAAAAAAACATCCAACTTCACAGGACAGGTTTCATTACATCCCAACGAAAAAAAAAAAAAGAAAAAAACTGAAACTCTTAATTGCTGACCTATATAAGAAGTCACGACTGACATTTCAAAGACAAAACAAACAAGAAGAAACCGAATCAAATTTCCTCCCGTTTGCCATATATCTTATGCGTCCATGCAAACCTTTCATGTAAAGTCTTGTCTTCATGGGTCTAATGAATTCAAACCCACTTGACCAGATATTTCATTGAGGGAGCAGGTCAATTTCTCCATTATATATATATATATAAAATTTGATGAACTTATTTGATGAACTCCGGATAACTCCGGTATTTCCGGTCATTAGTCAAGGGAGCCTCAGGTTATGTTAGGTTTTTCTTTTTACTACATGCCAACAGCAGAATTGCCATAGGGGTAATCAGAGTTTATCACTTTTGAGATATTACATAGGTATAGAGAACGTCAAATCTTACAGGGATTGAGGTTCTGAATACCTCCAAGTTAAAAGATGGTGTGTACTTTTCCAACAAGTGATCACAACAGGGCAGGAGCAGAATATATGGTTCGCATTATTCGTCTGACATCGCCTTCAGCAATCAGAATGAGTAGTTCTGTTCTGCAAAACTCATGCATAACAAATAGTGTTTTCTCTAGGGCTGTGTGGTATGGAATTTTTCTTAATGCAGTGTAACAACACAGTAACAGAATAAACACCTTTAATTAAACAGAAAGACATACGTTGCAGCAGTGTTTCAATTCCAGCTCAGTGTGAGAGTCTTTACTGCCGTTTTGCTGTCATTTACGGCCAGGCTACTTTCTCTCTCCTCTCATTTGATCCATTTCACAGACAGAAGGCTCTATTGTCAATAAAGATTTAAAAAAAAAAAAAAAAAAAGTGATTCACCAGCCGGTGCAGAGCAGAGACAGCTGAGCAGAGAGAGAGGGCAACTCAGTAGTCCACTAACTTGTTGCTCTCTCTACCAATATTAACTTAACAATGTGAGGCTACAAAAACATGCATGCAAGCTGAAATTCAAATCGTGGTGGTCTGTCAGGACTAAGCTATGAGCAGAGGGAAACTCCGCTAGCTGCTAGGCTAATTCAGCAGTGTGAAGTGCAATGGTAAAACATTGTCTCAGGGGTTGATGCCAAGACTGTATAAGTGAAGCCAAAAGACTTTGATGTTGTGTTCATTTTTCTGATACGTTTGGTTTTTGTTAGTTATTTGATGCTATAAAAACAGGTAAAACGTCATAATTGACAGCTGTGATTGACCTGCGATTGGTCGAACGGGTGTATGGGTGGGACTTAGATACTCCGCACGATCACTACTGCCCAGGTTCTTGCCAAGGGGGTAAGCTTCGCTTCAGAACTCGAGCCATCATGGCGCCATTTTGTTGCTAACTGGCCATCACCTCCTGTTAGCATTCCGCTGACCGCCATTTTTTTTTTTACGTCACTTGACTGAGAATAACTTTACATCCGAAGCGTTTAAAGACTCGATTTGTCCATTGTTTAGTTCTAAAGAAACACGACAACGTATAAAAGGCTCCATTACCTTGTATCTCACGTTATGGCTCCGTAGCAGACGTTTTTGTAAAAATAGGCTAACGATTGTGTCATAACCAAGTGACTTACTGTCAAACAGTAGAGGAATTACCGTATAGTACAGGAGAAGCTCGCAGGCAGTTTCGACTTACATTAGCGGTTTAGGTTTAATTACTAATGTTAACTAGCATGTTAGTTAGCAATAATTAGCCTGTGCTTATGTTATCTCCTTACATATACCTACACTCTCCGTCTCTGTAAGATTGGGAATGATTGAGATTTCTCTTGGCACAGCTACCAGAACACTTACAACTTTCAGACACGTTGCTCACGTCAAATTAGCGTGGAACAGATCGTGCAGGTCGTATCCTCGGTAAAACAGTATTATCTTGCGCATGTGCAGAACGGATCGTGCAGGCAGAACGGATCGTGTACCGACAGCCTTCACTGGTCTCCGTCCAGAGCAACGGGCTCTGTTGGTCCATTATATAGCTATATGTCAATGGTTCTTGCTCCAAAATTACAAGATGGCGGCGCCAGTATCCGGTAGGGCTGCTCGATTATGGAAAAAATAATAATTTTTGGTCAATATTGAAATCACGATTATTTAACACGATTACTCATTAACATATGGATATAATGGATAGTGTCCAGGGTATAATCTGTTAGTGTCCTTTATCTCACAGAAAGAGTCTTTGGATCAGAATAAAATCTGTTTTACTACTGTGAGTCGGTTCAGCTTTACAGATATCACACATAACGTTACACAGCTACTGAACAGTTCCACAGACATAACACAATGTGCATCTCACATCACATGTTCACTCACTATGACCACTACTGCTGTCATTACGAAACATTGTGCCAAAATATCAACAATAATGTTGCCGTCAGTGGGCTTATTTGCTAGCTAACCTTAGGAAAAATCCAGCACATAGACGGTACCTAGAGTAACGTTACGTGAAACAGGTGATTCAACGTCCCTGCTCATTTACATACAGTTTAAACTAAATGCTGAGGGAACATTACTTTGTTTTTTCATCTTGGTTTTAAGCAGTGCACCCCCACTAAGCTGGAAAAAGTTTTAAACTGTAAGTGAATACAGCGTGTCGGGGGAATACAACGTCTACTACAGGCAGAGGGACCACAGGGTTAGCTAACGTTAGCTGTTCCCAGACAACTGAGTTGGTTTTGCCTTTTTTTTGCTCACCAAACGCTGCAGCCATCTTTACTCGCGCTGAGTTTTGAAATTCCAGCGGATATGCACACGACTTGCCTCCCTGTCTGGCTTCGAGAGGGGCGGATGTGCGCGTGTGGATGTGCGCATGCGCGTGTCATTCAGAACACAAGACAAAATAAGAGAGTTCTTGCAAAACAGAACATGTCAAAATAATCGTTTTTTCTCGATTATACCATTTTGGTGATCGTTGGGAGCCAAAATTGAAATTCAATTAATTGCACATCCCTAGTATCCGGTATATTTTGGCTTCACTTTTGTACAGTGGGATGAAGCTGAGACGCGTCGTCCATCTTTCTTTACAGTCGATGGTCCATCTCAACTGCGAACAGAGAAAATGTCTGTCTGAGTCCTTCCCTTCTCTACTGTGTATTATATATTCAATTGAACGTTATCTGTAGACATCAAGTACTCAATCCTAGAAATAACTGATCACAAAAAAAATCCCCCATGTTTAATGGACTGTCCATCCCCTTTGTGCAAAGTTTTCTTTCTCCAGAATTTCTTGAACATGATAACTAAAGAATGATAATTGTGTTAGATTTCATATCACAGGACATATGCAGTCCTGTAACTTTCACCAGCACAAACAACAGTGATGACGTCATCACCGCGGTAGCGTCAAGTCACTGCAATATTGCGTGATGCAGTTATCGTCACAGCCCTAGCTATCGCTTGTTGCCACTTAGGGCAGTCAAGGTGCAAATCTTTCTAGTTACTTCACTGTGAATATGCAGTGACAACAGCCCCAATGCCTCTCAACACTAGGAAAATACTAGTACTTAGAGTACTTTTTGCATTGTGTGTTTGTAACAGATGCAGGTTTTCCATGTTCATAGTAACAGTTGAGCCTGACAAACGAATACTGAATGTTTTCTCCTCCTACCGTCTCATGTTCTCATGACGCTAAATCCATGCCTCCGTAGTTACAACCCAAAACATATTGCTGAGAAGGACACCGTGGTGTGCCAATTAAACGGCTGAATTACACAAACACAAGCCCATGCACCTGCTGTGTTAAATCTTTCAGCCAACCTTACTTGAGGCACTAAATGGAAATGAATCCTTTGCCAGTTAAATTAGCACTTGTCAGCTACCAATTAAACACACGCAACACCCACTGAAGACTTAGTTTTCCTCTTAGTATTTTTAGCAATGTTTCAAACAGTCAGATACTGTTAATGATTCCCCCCTCCACAGTGTGATCCATCTCTGAAGACATTTTCTCTGCTGACAAGAAGCGGCTCCGCTCTTTGTCTTTTCAGCGTGGAATTATTCTCAAATTAGTACCACATTAATCACAGTGACAGCTGAGAATGTAAATGACTCTGTAAAGGGAAGAATGTATTTCAGCCTCTACAGAGACAGGCAAAGTGCTGCGACAACCTGAATTTATGGAAACTCTTTACCCTGGGTTTGATATGATTATGCAGGTTTTCTCGTCAAGTGATGGCCTGGTGGTTTTTGGATTGTTTTGCTTTTCTGCATTAACTGAGGATGATTTATATACGGCACTGTGCAGTGGGGCGCTGCCGCTCTGGCCTGCTCGGTGTCAAATCAGCCAGTTGTGAATTAATCTAACCAGGCTGTCAGAACTGTCTGTTTCCTATCACAAGTTCAGCATCGATAATGGAGCCTTACAAGTTCGGGCGACTGCTTCCCTCAGTCCGTCAAAGCTACGTGGCGGCTGACAGACGGTTGGAATCGATAGCGGACGTCGTTATGAAGGCCGTTACGTTATGTTCCTCGAGAGTCTTTTCCAGAATGTACTTTTTGAGGAGCAGAGGAGCTGCCAGTCAGCCACTGGGCTTCATGACAGGCAATTTAATCTCAAGGAGAATGGAGGTCTTCAGAGTATCTGACAGCATCGCACTAGGGGAGAGAAAACCTCAGTGTGTGGAGCACAAACCCTTCATCCCAGATACTGCACACGAGTCCAACTGATAGATCCATGTGCTGATACATGAAGCCAATACAAATCTTTCAGGAGGTACTGGAGTGATATTGAATATTATATATTGGAAATCATTCCACAACTTGAACTAACACTAGAGCTGCAAAGTTTAATATAGGGCTGGGAAAAAAATCGATTTGATTTAAAAATCGAGTTGGTAGGTCAAATCGATTCATATTTTCAAAAAAAAAAAATTTTCTCCCCCTCTTCAGTAGTAGTCAGGCAATTACCCTCTACATAGCTACAGATATGCTGCCAGTTTACTCTGTTGAGAAGAGAGGGTTTAACAACATGCTGAAAGTTTTGGACGCTCGATATACAGTACCTAGCCGCAAGTATTTCTCTGACGTTGCTCTTCCTCAGCTGTATAACAACACTCGGCAAAAGATAATAAGCAAGTTGAAAGGACTTGACTTTTACGCTGCCACTACTGACCTGTGGTCGAGCCGAACCATGCAGCCTTACGGTTCATTATACAGTATAAATAATTTGGATTTTTAACAATCTTTGTTGCACACTGCACAGTGACTTTTCAGTTAGACAAAAGGGTTTGCCTTTGCAATTTTGTCTGTTGATGCACTTTAATTAAATACAATATATATTTTTAAAATATATTTACAGTTCGCAGTTATTTTGTTTTAAATGGAAGGGGGGGGGGAAAGAGTAGAAAATCAAGTTTTTTATAAAAAAAAAATAATAATCGCAGATTTTTATAGGAAAAAATAAAAAAATAAATCGCCCAGCTCTAGTTTAATACTGTAGCTTAAATCAATTAGTTTTCAACTATTTAAATTAATCTCCAACTATTTTGATAATTGAATAATCGGTTTGAGTCTTTATTTATTTATTTATTTTTTCCAGCTTCTTAAATGGGAGTATTTTCTAGTTTCTTTACTCCTCTGTGACAGTAAACTGAATATCTTTGAGTTGTGTACAGAACAAGACATTTGAGGACGTCATTTTGGGCTTTGGGAAACACTGACCGACATTTTTCCCTATTTTCTGACATTTTATAGACCAAACAACTAATCGATTAATCGAGAATATAATCAACAGATTAATCGACAATTAAAAATAATTGTTAGCTGCAGCCCTATTTTACACTTGAAGGCTGTTCATTCACCCGGTCAGAAGGACTGCACAGTGTGACCTGTGTATGAAGAAGCTAATCTTCGTCCTTGTGAAGAAGCTGATGATGTCTTAAAAAAAAATCTTTACCCATGGGCGTTGGAGACATTATATAAGTCAATGCACTTTTTAACAGTTATTAGTTTAGACCCCTCAGTTTTACAATGTCGAAAATCTGTGCATCTGTCTATCCACTCGCTGCTCTTTTCAGAGGCTGCGTCAGTGCTTCATTATCAAATCCATTCCGCTTGCTTATTGAGAGAATGCCCAAATCAGTGAAACTTTGTTTCACATTTTACTGCTACCTTATGTGAAGTTTGACTGCTTGTTTCTCAAGGAAATAGCAATCGCTTGCGTTTCTGTTCAGGTGCGTTCAGGGTGTTGCTCAAGCCCAGACTTTCTAGTTAAGTTAGGGTGAAATTACTAAATGTAGCCATCATTTTTCTCATGCTAGTATAGCCAGATAAAAGTATCAAACCACCTGTTAAAAAGGCACCAGAAAACTGGAAATGACATTTACTCTGGTCAAAGTTTTCAGACAGTTTAGATTATGTTTTCCCTTGCAAGCATCATGAACTAAAGTTGAGATCTCACAAGAAATTTTATAGTGACCCTATGGCCTCTTTAGAGGCTATATACTGTACTGTAGACGAAAAGAAAGGCTAAAGGTCAGGGGTTTTAGAACTTTAGCCTTATCTTTCCTCTGAAGATAATGAGCTTTCTCACAGTGGCAAACTGTGGGAATGAAAAGAGGCTTCGGTGTTGAATAATGCATCGGATTTTGTACCAGCTATGCCAACATTGTTGACATCTCAATCAGTGTGGGTGGGAGTCTCATGTCTTCTTGCTTGGATTTACTGTTGATAAAGTTGAGTTTTATTACTGTAGGTCATACTCTTCTTTTTCTGCGCTTCATTAGTCTCTGATCGAGAGAAGCAGGCATTTATGTACATTATAGATGAAAATGATGCAAAGTATCATTGTGCTTGTTTGTGGGGGGACACTTTGTTTGAGTTTTCGATGTTAGCGCCGCTCTGATTTCATTTTAACACTATTTCTCTTTCACAGGTGAACCAACGGTTCTGGTTTTTATCGGATCATCAAAAGAGAAGTAATGCAAAGGACCTTTTCTGTAAATAGAGACTCTCTTCTGGACTGCAATTAATCTTTGGAAAACTCTGAATGCTTCTTCTTGAACTGGATGAACATCAAGCCCTGATCATTCAGCACTTCTTTTTGAAGGACTCCATATGATTAGCCTTACCGGACGACAGGATTTATTCTGCGACATTGTCCTGCTTGTAGTGGAAACCAACGGTGAACCTTGCCTATGTGTTAATTTCTAGACTAATATGTCCTTTACGGAGGGATTTGCATCACAGGTTGACCAGGGTGAACAGCAGGTCAGTTTGCTGTAAGCATCGCAAATATTCAATACAAAATGTGATTTTCTTTAATCAGTCAATTGTGGCTTTCTTCTCAAAAACAATGTGTAGTTCCAAAGGTTCAGATATAGATGAAAATATGTGGCTGAGCGGCAGATATTCAGGGCGATTTTCAAAGAAATGCACAACCAAATCTCGTAAACCTACTACACATTGTGCAGACTGCTGAACTGAACCAGCGCTGCAAAAAGTTCAAACTGGTCAAACTATCAGTCGTTATCGGACAGAAAGTTACATCACTCTGCCATTTCCAGTCGCTTCTGCCAGATTTTGGTTTTGTGTCACAAGCTCTGGAGCTCAGATTCTAGACAACAGCAGTGTACATTAAAACACACAGCATCTGGTCACTGACAACAATGTTCCCAAAACGGTTTTTCGACTCAAAGTATGATTTGCTGTTCACCTTTCAGTAGGTATTGCTGACACTTCCTTTGTCTGTGTAAGTGATGACATCAGTAATAAACTATTGTTGTGTAACTAAGCCTTGTGTCTCTTTAGCATCTGTATGCTAACACAGAGTTTTTACATGCCCTGATAGCGGCATGGATCTAGGGATGGCAATGCCGGTCCACCACTTTGGTTTAACAGTCCCTCCAGGATTTCGCGATGGCGCCAATTCAACTATCACCGTGACTTTGGTGCGACTTCCAATTTTGAACAATCGCTGCAACTTTTCTGCAAATTTGACCAATAACCGGAGTTTCTGCGACTTCAACCAATCCCAGCAGTCCCACGTGCCAGACTTTACCTCCGTATAATGTGACTCTGAGAGCCACTGACCAAGCAGGAGTGAGAGAGAGCTTGTTTCCAATATGAAGACGAGACTCGAACATCTCACATTTACCAACAAAACATACAGCGAAAGACATTTCAGCCAACCTGTATACATTTCAACATCAACGTACGCTGTAACGTTTTTTCACTCTAAAGTCGCTGAAGCGGCTGCTGTTTCAATCCTGTCGGCTCTCTGCAGTGAACGGGGCTGTCCCCCGCTACTGACGTGCACACACACACGGTGGATGCAGAAAAAAAACGGAGAGGAGACGACACAATGACCTAAATTGAGGACAGCTACGCTCGTTATTGTAAGTGCAATGATAAGTTAAAGTACGTTATCAAACCGTATGAATGGGTGTCCCAGACCAGGATAGAAAATTAACTATGTAAAGATCAACACGTCACTGACACATATGTTCAAAAAAAAAATTGTTTTTGCCAAAGAAGACCGTAAGATACGGTTGAAAGGGCCTGAAAGAGTTAAGATGTTTTTTTGTATAAAAATTCTAGCAGATTTTTTAAAAATATCTTATCTACCTTTATTTTATATTAACCTTTATTTATTCGGGGAAAGTTCACTGAGAGGCAGCCTCTCTTTTGCAGAAACGCCCTGATCACATTCACACAGTTCCACAGTCATACCTGGAAGCTGTCCAGTACAACCACAGTCTGATCTGCTGGCCACTGAGCAGCTCCAAGGGCTGCTCTTTCACTTTCCCCACCCAGATTTTATCCTTTCGGTCTGAGGATTGAACAGACGACCTCCTTTATCTAAAAGTGATCCTTAAAGAGGTGATAGGAAATTATGGGGGGGGAGAGAGAGAGAGATAGAGAGAGAGAGAGAGAGAGAGAGAGAGAGAGGGGAATTAAAATGCATCCATGCTGTTATTTACAGAATTTACAGTATATTTAAAGAGCAGAGGGGGTAATCTTAAGGTTGTTAGGCACATTTATGTATATTTAATTAATACAAAAGTCCTGCAATAAATTCTACATTTTTGGAGCTCATCTTATTTAGGTTTTGATGACACTGTGTCAGAGAGAGATGATTAAGCGGTTAGTTGTGAAGGTGCTACTTGTGGTGGTGTTGGCTGGACTGCTTTGCACAGAAAAGTGCATCTAATATGACGATGTGGATAAAATGTTGGAAACACATTTCAACGTTTTGTAACACAATACAACACCACTATGGTTCTTTTGGTCATTTTGCTGCGTTGCTGATTGTGTGTGTTGCATCTGATTACTAATTCCCATATTCTAACATCTGTAAACAACTTCTAATATAAAAGTAGCGCAAGCCTGTTTGTAAATGGGAGTATCGCTGTGTAGAATTTAGGGATTCATAACTTTCAGACAGCTGCAAAATGTTTTAAGTTGCCAAATGACTGCATGAATGTGAGTTCAGTCAAGTTCAATCAGCTGCTTACCTGTCATTTCTAACCCCCCGGTAACATCAAGGGTCCTTTCCAAACTCGTCACCTCAGAGGGGATGCTCAAGTTATTAAATCAACAGCCAGAATTAGTTTTTAAAATCATGCAGTGTAGAGAAGGGAGGCGTTTTTTGATGTGAATCCACAGGCATTTATTTTGAAATGCACAGCCCTGCGTCAGATGTATCCCTGCTCTGTAGTTTCTTGTTAAATGGTTTCAAATGATTGTCTCTCTCATTTCAGCCTTCCTTACCACAACAAGAGCACCATCTGTTATCATGTTGACCCATTCTGAGTCCAATCTGCTTTTAAAAAAATCCTGTGAATAATGACATTGATGTATTGGTTTGTTTGTCCCCTGGGGGGGGGGTCGTTACAACTGGGGCCTCCTGAAAGTGTTCCAAAATTATAAGAAAAACACAATAACACTTCTCGAGCTAGACAGGAGACAACAGCACCATTCCACTGAGCCACAATTAGCGTCAAAATCCGTACCCCTTTCTTGGACTCCTAACATCAATCTGAAAACGGACACAATAGTTGTTTAAGATTCAGCCTGACTTACCCTTCCCGAGGATATCATCATTTGCAAATAAACGTCCGTAAACATAAGTTTTTCTTCAGTATCAAAGTAATCCAGTGATAGTTTTCTGTACATCGACGGGTACAATGCAAACAGGAACTGCTAATAGCTAATTCGGCACATTTTCAAATGGAGCCAGTTTGCCAAAATGTAAACAAATATAGGCTAATATAAAGAGCTAATGTTGTAGCACTAACTAACTGACTCCATGGCAACATTACACTTACTAATTAAATCCTTTCAGTCCGTATCATTTTTTCCCCTTTTGTCAACTTCTACATTAGATGCCCTTAGAACCTGCTGTTCATAAGTTCTGTACCTATACAGTACAGACAAAATCCTCCTATGAATTAATTCATGGTTCATAACAATATCTCACCTACAAATGTCCCAATATCACACATAATTCTGTTGTCTAGATGAGAGCTTCTTAAATGTTTTTAGCTAAAGACCCCAGTGAGAAATTAGCTCCCCTTGCTCTGGGAAGCGGGCTTATTAAAAAATTTCATATCCTTGTCATAAAGGGACCCACCAGCAACAAGCCTGTAAGTCAATTTGCATCTCAACCCACTGCTTCACATTACTGGTGAGGATTTGCCATGCTTTTTTGTAGCATTGCTGACGCCTCTCAATTTAAATGCTTCTCTTTGGAGAAATTACAAGAAAAAAAGTTTCCACAAGGGAGACAATTGTGTAACCAGGAGTTTTTTCAGCTGCAGATGCTTGACAGACACAGAGAAATTAGACAATGTGGCAAAGAGCTATTTCTCCAGGTTTTTAAATGGATCTTGGTTTTCCTTTTGTAACATGCCCTCTGTGCTCGTTGTAAACACTGCTGCTTGTCTGCGTCTGTCAAACACAGTCACACTGAATGACTCCGTTTCCCAGCCTGCCATCCTTTTCCAAACAGGGAGTCTATGAAATGTGTTGCACCGAGAACAGAAGACGAGCGCTGCCTAAAGCGAATTTCTCATGTTTTCACGAGCAGCAAGCGCTTCCTTCAAACATCAAGCTTCATTCTTTTTTCTTCAGCGGAGGCGTCCTTTGGCAAAACGACAAACATTCCCCGTGAATCTAAAGGCTGCGACACCGCTGGCCTCGGTGCGTCCAAACAGCTTGACAATTCCAGGGTCAATGCCAGACTCCCGGTTGGTATGTGAGTCACTTCAGAGGAGTCACACAAGTGTCCGGTGAGCTGCAAAATACAGAAAGCCTCTTTTTCAAAGCTTTGATTTCTTTCAAGAGATTCAAATGAGGTAAAGGCAGGCAGTTCTCTCTCTTCTTTTTTTTTTTTTGCTGCAGTCATTACAAGAGCACATCAAAGGAAACTCCTCCTCTCACCATATGTTGTATAGTTTCATAATCTAATGAGGGTTTTGTAATTACACAGTCCACCAAGGGAATGGAGCTCATTGATTCTCTGGGAAAAGAAATTTCATTTCATTTAATCGTTTTACATAACAAAAGGACTTACATGTTTGAGAGAGAATTACAGATGTGAATGTAAATCACTCTGATATACATGTCTTCCTAAACTTTCCAGGCCAGAGGAGTTGGGTTTAAAAGTGGAGGAGGTCACCTGCAAAAGGTTCCAACATACAGGCTATTTTTCATCTGATCATGTAATTTGTTTTCCCGGTGCAACGCAGTAATCTGTATGACATTTCAATATATGCCTGATATACAACTAATGAATGCTGCTTTTATATGGATGCGCCTCACATTCAGCAATAGGAAATCCTGTGATGCATTCATCAAGCCATCAAATGACGAATGAGACTGGCTGTGGTGGAATTATTTATAGGTTGCTGCGGGTATAATAAAGGCTATTGCTGTGAGAAGTGTTGATTCACAGTAGCCTCACTACGGTGTGTTGAAATCCTTTTAAGCCGAGCCTGGGAACTTCAGTCAGAAACTTTGCTTTGTCTCAGCTGTGAAACCTCCATCTTCTCTAGTCGTGACCAGAACGCAAACAAACAGCAGCTTATGGAAACATATGCCTGGAGTCTTTATTCTATCTATCATCCAACAATAAAAGCAATAAGCATTATAAGGTAATGTTGCATTGCGTGCATCTGAGATTGTTACTCAAAAGTAGTAGTAGTTCTGTACTAGTCAGACAGAGAGAAATTGGATTGGCTGAGTAAGCCCTCAGCGGGCGGGACAAAAACTACCGTCTCTTTAGGCTAAGTAGGCTAATGCTAGTCTGAGGGTGGCGTAAGACAATAAAATACATGTTAAAGCTTTGGTGCGTAACTTTTTTATATTAATGAATGTCCGTTACATTCAAGCCATTGCCAAGTAAGTTGATACAAAGCCAATTAAGACTGTCCCCTCCACAAAACTCTCTCTGTATTTCTCAGTATGGCTATGTTCAGAAAATTGTCGTCCGTGAGTTTCGCGTCTCGAAACTCGAGTGAAGATAACTACCTCTTTTGAAGAGTACATCTTTTTTTTTTTCAATCCTCCGTGTCCTCCTTGGTTACAAGCAACTGTGTGGAGGAGGGGTGGGGGTGGTGCGCAACATGAAAAGCTGGTTTCATGTGGATGGGCCACAGTTCTTTTGTCATTACTTAGAATTCCTCATGGGGGCAGCAGAAACTACACACTATAGCTTTAATAATCAAAGTACAGTGCAAAAGTATTCACCCCCCTTCAGAAGTCACATAATTAGTGAAATGATGTCCACCTGTGGGCAATCTAAGTGTCACATGATCTGTTATTACATATACACACCTTTTTTGAAAGGCCCCAGAGGCTGCAACACCTAAGCAAGAGGCACCACTAACCAAACACTGCCATGAAGACCAAGGAACTCTCCAAACAAGTAAGGGACAATGTTGTTAAGAGTACAAGTCAGGGTTAGGTTATAGAAAAATATCCAAATCTTTGATGATCCCCAGGAGCACCATCAAATATATCCTAACCAAATGGAAAGAACATGGCACAACAGCAAACCTGCCAAGAGACGGCCGCCCACCAAAACTCACGGACCGGGCAAGGAGGGCATTAATCAGAGAGGCAGCACAGAGAGCTAAGGTAACCCTGGAGGAGCTGCAGAGTTCCACAGCAAAGACTGGAGTATCTGTACATAGGAGGAGCTGGAGCAGTTTTGCAAGGAGGAATGGGCAAAAATCCCAGTGGTAAGATGTGGCAAGCTCATAGAGACTTATCCAAAGCGACTTGGAGCTGTGATTGCCACAAAAGGTGGCTCTACAAAGTATTGACTTTAGGGGGGTCAATAGTTATGCACATTGACTTTTTCTGTTATTTTGTCCTATTTGTTGTGTGCTTCACAATGAAAAACATCTTCAAAGTTGTGGGCATGCTCTGTAAATTAAATGATGCACATCCTCAAAACAATCCATGTTGATTCCAGGGGCCTGTTTCACAAAAGCAGAATATATAAATCCAGGATAACTGATAAAGCGAGGCTTGACCTAGTCTAATCTGTGCATCCTGGCTTGGTGCGTTTCACGAAGGCCAAGCCAGGCTGAGGAGGAGCGACTAGGTTGAGCCAGGCTGAAGTAATTCAGATAGATGCGCCTCCACGGCTTTCCTCAAAAGACCGCGAGGTCGATCACAGATTTACTGATGCCAAAATGGAGAATACGCTCGTGTACATACTTTATACAGAGTGAGCAGCAGCTTCTTGTGGAAGTATGATGACGTGAAACACATTATTTGTATAAAAAGAAAAGAAACACAGCCGCTGTAATGAAACAGCGAGAGAAAGCGAGACAGACGATCACGGACCGACTGAATGCGTAATTGTAGCCTAAATATATACATTAACTGACCACTGCTCTGAACTGAAACAGTCATAATCATTCCATTCAAGGATTAGGCTACTAATCATTTTCACAAATTAACAGTTGTACTCTTTGCCTTAAAAGTAAGCAGAAGATAATGTTACTCAGGAAATTTACAATGAAGATCAATTTTCTACAACGCTAGAATGTGATGCGTAAATATCTCTTTCACTCTGTTCCTCCCTCTCTCTCATGGGCTAAAATATAAGTCATTAACTTCCACTGCTCGCTTTTAATGCAAAGTGTACAACTGTTCGTTTTTGCAAATGACAGTGACTCATTGAATGGTTTCAGTTAAGAGCAGTATTTCATAAATGTATATTTTTCGCGTTTTTTTTTTATTTTTTATAGAGGCCGAGTTTCCTTCTCTACATATTATATGCCTTGCTCCCTGTATATATGGACATAGAAAATAAAGACATTGAAGAAATTGGACTCTAAAATCTAGAAGCTATGAAGATAATTAAGTGATAAATTCCATGCACACTGTAAACATGAATGGAACAGAGTGATATTCATCAGTTATTTCCCCAAATATAAGGTCAAAAACCATTGAGTTGTCCTCTCCCTGTTATTACATGAATTACAGTAGCCTACATCACTAGATAGGTACTGGTCCAGTGAACTAAGACTATAATTTAGGAGGATTGTACAATTAGGATATGTTCTTAAATTGTACAATCCTCCCAAATTATATTCCCAGTTTTCCATGGAAAAGTAAAAAAACAAACATATCATGATCCTTAATGTTAAAGAATTAAAAAAAAATTAATCAACTAAAATGATTCAAGGTGCATTGGTCAACTATAGAAATGTACAGCATTGTATGTATTGCCTTAGTAACAGACTTCATTTAAGAACACATTTGAAATGTTATCAGCCTTTTCTAATTATCTCAACAACTGCCATAATATATTCATCAAACTTCTAACAACAATATGAACAGCAGTCTTCATACAGCAATATAACTAACAATGACTGTCACATGAATAATTATAAATAAAAATATAATGGTCACAACTTTAAATAATAACAGTACTTAAACAGCAATATGCACCTGTTGTATTTTAATCCAGGCTGATAATAACAATAGGGTAAAACCAGTGCTGGGTGATCAGAAAAGGCTCCAGGATTAAATAAATCCTGACTGTTAGCCTGGTCAGGAGCAGGCTAGCTGTACAGAATAAATCTCCATGGTGATTTATGTGCCTCCGCTTTCGTGAAACCGAATCAAGGCTTAATTCATCCAGGATAACTGGGAAATCCCGGCTTAATCCCTTATCTTGGTTTTGTGAAACAGGCCCCAGGTTGTGAGGCAACAAAACACAAAAATGCCAAGGGGGGTGAATACTTTTGCAAGGCACTGTATATTCATTATTCTTTGATCTTTGGTCTTCTAGAAACAAGGTTGAGGAGAGTCGCGAGAATGAACCAAAACACTAAAGTCGCGGGTCCTAAAACAAAGAGCAAAAAGCTCAGAAGAGCTGACTCCTTTCACATTACAGTCATTTGATATATTGTTAAACATAAAATCATTGATGAGTGCAGCTTTAACCTATGCATTTGTTTGAGATTCCCAGCTGCCATTTAAACTTAGCAGGTTATTACAATGAAAACTGAATTTCTTTGTCTGAACCCACTGCAAGTATTTGCATCACGTCTTCCTTAAACAGTTCCCAGACGATTCCATATCTGAAATTGCCTCATTCCTGTAACACTTTGTATTTGAGTAGTGCAAATGAATAGGATATAAATGTCTGCTTTCATTATGCACTTTTAATATAAAACAAATGATTATATTACAAATTTGGTAATGCATTTTTAATATTATACATCATCCATCTGGCAAATTAGTACTACCAAATTGGTGCCCTCACTTGTACACTGTAATTACTTCTGACAGGTGCAGTGGATTTATACGGGACTAAATATAATTTTCACTGTGAGTTTTTCTAAAATCAGATTAATGAAAGTGTAAGCTTTTACTTGTGATTTATTTAAGTTGATTTCTGATTTGTTCATTTATTTCAGCCTGTTTCTGTTTTTTCTGTGTCAAGAACTTAGTACCATAGCTGCACTCCATTTCCCAGAATTCCCCTGTCAAACTAACTGTGTGGGTGGGGCTATGATGGCTTTCTTAAATCTTCTGGTGATTAAGTTAGAATTTTCAGTAATTATATGGAAAAACATCACAGTGTTCAGAGCAAGAAACAGAACAAATTAAATCAATACTTTAAATGAATCTGTGATCCACGATGTAGCAGCAAGTAGTCGTACTGCAGCTGTGAAACACTGGAATGGAAACTAAAGAGTATTAATAAGAGGCATTACTCTGTGCTATAGTTTCACCTAGGCAATGTAATTGGCTAAAGACGTGTTCACCATATGGATGATTGCCACGCACAACGTTTCATTCATTCAGACCACATGCATTGGTAACTTCTACATAAATGCTTAAACCCCTCCCAAGGACATTCTTTACTGTTATTATAGGTGCTACAGTGATGCATCACAGTTTAGCAGTTAATGTCGTTAGAGCGCCCATATTATGCTCATTTTCAGGTTCATAATTGTATTTTTAGGTTGTACCAGAATAGATTTACATGGTTGGATTTTCAAAAAGCACAATTTTTTTGTTGTACTGCACATTGCTGCAGCTCCTCTTTTCACCCTGTGTGTTGAGCTCTCTGTTTTAGCTACAGAGTGAGGCAGCTCACTTCTATCCCATCTCTGCTGGGAGTCGCACATGCGCAGTAGCTAGGTAAGGAATACTAGCTAGCTAGCTAGAGGCGCTAGCAGCAGCGTTAGACGAGGGACATGTAAGTAGTTCTATACAATTTCCTTTGTAGATTAAGGTGAACTTGTGTGTGTTGTAGCAGTGTTTTGCCATAACGCTGTTGCTGCTAGCGCCGCTAGTGGTTAGCCACCTCGTTCTCAATGGCAAAACACTGCTACAACACGCAAGTTCACCCTAGAAATTGTATAGAACTACTTGCATGTCCCTCGTCTGCAGGTATTCCACGTAAAGTTGGAAGTGCGCCCTAGTTTAGAAGAAGTCTCCTGGCTAATCCTGCCTTGTACTGACCGAAGTTGGAGAAACAGCTAGCTAATGTGGTATTAGCTAAAGTGGTTAGCACACACCAAATGTTTTGTTTTCCAAGTTTGTATGCGTGTGGAAGCACCAGAGACAAAATAACACCCCAGATCCCAGAAAATGTGATTTTTTTCATAATATGGGCACTTTAAGAATGCCCTCAGAGGCATTATCCCTATATTTAGTTATCAGATATTTGATGAGGAATAAATCCCTGAGCATATACGCCGACCAGAGCTGACGTTATGAACACCATCCGGTCCTCGTGCCAATAAAATGGAGATGTCTCTAATTAACACCAAGATGGATCGCTCCTGTTTGCCGCATTCCCCTGAGCTCTGTGAAACACCCCTTACAGCGCAGTGTTGGATTACATGTGGATAAGACAAAGGAAGCAGGGGATTCATCCTGTTAATACTTATAGCACCTGACTTCCTGCGTCTCAGTGTCAAAGTAAGTACATCCACCACCCTGCTCAACATCCCATCACACCAACCTCGGATCTCAGAGGGGGCAGATGAAGCTGTACCTCAGTATTGGAGTCCTTCACATTTTCATTATATCAATCATAATTATTGATACTCTTTAGGGCTGGCATTTACACTGCTATTGCCATTAAATATATTTAAGCATTCATGCACGTACCGGATGAAATTCAGAAGACAAGAGCCTGTGCACGCTCATATTGCACCTAATTTGTGCACATACACATAAGTCACGATTCATGACATGATCTGGAGGAGCCAGACAGAGGAAACCTATTTGCAATAGCACAAGTATAGCCACAGCTACTTATAATGAACACAAGACAGACCGACTACCTGCTTAAAGCGCATTTTCTCTCCCAGGGATTCATAAACGTGTCGATTGGAACTGAACTCTGGCCCTGAGTTCCAATACCCATACTACCATACTATTTAGTATGCTAGAAAAAGATTTAGTATGTCCCAATTTATAGTATGTCAAATGCAGTATGCCAAAGGCACCAGGATGTCCTACAGCATCCAGTAGAGCTGGGCAATATATCGATATATCGATATCATGATACGAGACTAGATATCGTCATAGATTTTGGATATCGTAATATAGTGATATGGTATAAGTGTTCCCTTTTCCTGGTTTAAAGGCTGCATTACAGTACAGACTGTTGTAACTGTTCTATTATTTGCCTTTATCCACTTAGTCATTAAATCCACATTACTGATGATTATTTATCAAAAATCTCATGGTGTAAATATTTTATGAAAGCACCAATAGTCAACACTACAATATCATTGCGGTATCGATGGAGGTATTTGGTCAAAAATATTGTGATATTTGATTTTCCCCATATCGCCCAGTCCTAGCATCCTATCACATATTGCAGTATGCAAGTCAGCATGTACCCACAATCCATCGTGCATTTGAGCCATAGGGTCAAAGTTCAAGGTGCAATGTTGAAGTATAATGTCCTAACAGTACATACTTTGCAAGGGCAGCGGCAGTACATTCTAAAAGTAAAGAGAAAAAGTAAGCGATTTGGAACTCTGCCTGGGACTTACTATTATTAAGAGGTTTTCCGTTTACCAGTAACCACAGGTGTTGCCAAATGAACTAGAACGGAAATTGTAAAGATCATAACTTGCATGACATACCGGACATCTGACCTCCAGTTGTTAGAGGATCTGAAAATATTATTTCAAATGTAACTCCTTTCTTACATCTTAAACAGTGACTGCACTTTTGGTGAATCGATCACAACATGTACAGCTTCATTAACTGACATGAAGACAATAAATAGGAAGATGTAGCACCATTAATGTTAATTTTATATCACACTGATTCGTATCAGAAACAGTTTGGTAGGGGGAAAAGCTGTCAAAGCTTTGCCTTCTCACAGAGAAGTGAAGCAGCTTTGCCTTATGCTCCAGTGAGGTTCAGCAACCAAATTAAAGCGGCACGGATACAATGAACACTGAGGCATCTGGCGCTGCATAATGTCTGTAGAAATCAGTTTTCCTCAAAGCTGTCTCTTCATTGTCTGCCCGCTGACACAAATTTCTGATTCTATTGTAAAGCTAAAAATTGGTTGAAAAATGGTAAAAGCAAGAGCAAATGGGATGCTGCTGAGCATTACATCTACTACAACAAAGCAAGGCAAATGGATGGTATTGATGATTTCAGTGAGCCATCAGTGTCATCAAACTTACCTGTGTGCAGCATGGAAAGGCAGACAGCTACTAGATAAAGCATAGTCATTTGCTTTGCCATTGTGTCTACTACCACTGCTACCATTTTATTATCTGGGCAGGCCGGGATAAAGTTGCTATCATAAAACCAAGCCTGTGACAATAGTGCGAGGAGATTGACAATAACCAAATAACACGTGAGTGAGAAAACAGGTTTTTCATGAGAATAAGTCATTTTTAATAACTGTCAGATGTCTGGTGGCAACTCACAACTGAACAGATGTCTTTTGTCAGTTCTGTCAGTGTCTTTGTTGCCTGACAGTGTCTTTATCTGACTGATCCAAACACGTTGTCTAGGTGAGCCTGTGTATTCATCAAGGCCCGGCTGAGATATTTTTCTCCCAGTGTGACTAGCAGCTATATATGCCAAGCAACAGAATCATAATCGAGTTTCTCTCTCTATTCCCTTGTGGTGGCTTTTCTTATTTTACTCATTAAATTATGAAGAATAAAATATGGGATTAGATATTTTCAGGGCTCTTTTTCCTCTGTGCACCATCCATTTTATTCCTTGCAATTTCACGCTTTATGGAATTTTTCCAGTGACAAATTAATTAATCAGGTAGAGATGGTGGGGTTACTTATTCCTCAAGACTAAATGACCCATACAGTATTTAGCACAAAGAAAAACTTCACTCGGAGGTTTGCGAAGAAGAAAAATCAGCACCAGAAGCCAGGATGTTAGTGTTAAACAGCAGTGGTCCCCGTTTCATCTCAGGACCGCTTTTAACGAGATAAACCCTCCACTGACAGTGACCTGAGATGAAAGTAGGAGACACAAAGCCGGCAAGAGTTCAGGGAAAGTTCTTCAATGCTGCACCTTCCCACCCACTCACCCCGCCTAAACCTATCTCAACCCAAGGCCTGGTGCTGCTGGGGAGGGAGGTGGGGAGGGCGGCGGAGTGCAGCGGTTGACTAGAAAAGTTCCTTCGCCTCTGTAACAACTTTGTGGTTGATCCCACAAGGAGGCCTCGCTAGGTGCTAAAGATGCCGGGATTGACGGCTCTAATCTCGCCGACTCACTCCGTCTCGCTCAAACTTGGCCCCTTCTTTTGTTCTTTAAGCCCCGGATTCTCTTGTTTCTACAACTCTATTTAGACGCAGCGTTGGTTTCTGCTGAGCGGAGGGGAGAGGATGCCGCTATCAGAGGATGCTGAAACGGAAGGATCCTGCCACGGTTGAAGGAGCAGAGGTTCAAACTTCCTCTAAAAGGACAAACTGCTGCGTGCGTCAACCTGCTGACCCATGTGGATGACTGGGATTTTCATCAGCTGTTTTTAACCTGACATACGAAATAAAATAAGAACAAATAAAATGCATGAAAACACTTTACCATCAGAAAAGAGGTAATTTAGGTGTTCTCAGTCTGGCTGCTTTTCATTCTGGCCGTCTTATCGGGAATATCTTACACCTGGGATACAAGTTGAATGCAATTAACTACCTGCAGAGGCAGAATAGAAAGGCAGCACTACTCTGGGATCTAGTGCATTAATAACATCTGGCCATATGAAAACTAACTGACGGGGACATTTTCTTAACAGCAAATAGTTTTATTGAAAGGTTCATGAAGGTGCATTCAAGAGGTGATTGTGAAGATAATACCAAGTCACCTTCAGAGTTTCTCTCCTATCCTTCTTTATGTCATGGCAGAAAAGTATCAAGAATACGCACCACTCTCACAAGTTTATGTCACACTGACTCTGCCAAACAGTCAAGTTGCAGTTTACCTCCATGTCTGTCCGAACTTACAGAATATATGTAGTCAAGACAATTTATTAAGAAAAAGGTATTAAGTGTATTTTTTTTCCCCCCCCCCACCCCCACACACACACACACACACACACACACACACACACACACACACACACACACACACTTTTAAGGTGGGAAATGTAATGATTTCAATTGCCTTCATTCTCTGGATCAATACCCTAAGCTAGTTATCAAAGGTGTCAGTAAGTTAGCCAGTCTGTTGAACTTCCCATTAGAAAAATCATTAATGAACAGAAACTTTACAATCTGTTATATTTTGACCAGATTTTCATCTTTCCTATTTTTACTTACTTTCACATCTCGTCTTAACGCCTTTATGTCTTATGTAAAGCAATTTTAATTGCCTCATTGAAAGGTGTTATACAAATAAACTTGCCTCAAAAATGAACTGTTCATGTGATTCTACTCATTAAGCTATATATGGCAATTTTTCAGATTTGAAAGTTTAAAACTCAGTCCGCCACATGCATTCATGTCATTTAGACAACTAATTTGAGGAGCTGCACTGATGTCAGCATGAATATGCACTCCAGCGAAACCATGTTTCCTATTAGTTACACTGTACAACACGGCAGCACCTCATTAACAGTGTTGAAGGAGTTGGATAACAGGGTAGCTAATGAATACGTCCCCTGCTGCTCAAATCAACATATGGGGGAATGACAGTAAATCCTGAACCCCCCCCTTACTAACCCTTTGTTAGCGGTCTATTTATGAGTATGTGAAGCCATGGGATTTATTAGAGGCTCTAAAACCTCTCTCTCTCCAGCAGACTGCCGGTTTGTTTTGAAACCAGAAACCTTGGCGAGCAGCAGCGCACAAGTGGACACCAGACCGCTCATTTCCGTGGCGCGCCGGCTCTCTCATTGAGAGCCCTGCATGGTAAGCACCTGTAAGCATCAGCCAAATGACAGGATATCCCCTCATCCTCAAATACCAACACACAGCTTGGCTGTAGACAGAAAACCAAACAGAAAATGCCCCTCATGGTTTACGGTCTCCATCTTGCTAAAGCAGAGCTCGCCAGGACGCGTTTTACTTTACACAATAATAACCCAACTCATGAAAAACAAATTCACCAGCTTCTCTTCTCCATGTTTGGAATCTGCACTCAACTGAATGCATTCCGGAAAGCTGTGTGTATGGAGCCAGGACAGTGACAGTAACCTGTAGTATTGAAAATAAAAATTGGCATTGAAACAACAAATATTGGAACTGAAAAATTTTGAACTGAAATATAAAACACAAACATCAAAAAGTAATAATCTCACAATGCTATTATTTTATTTCACTTTGACATATTTTTGCATTATGATAGGTTTTTCAATGCCAATCTACATTTTTTCTTGATGTCTGACTTTTTTCAGTGACAGTTTTTTTTTTACGCTGTCAGGATTTTTACAATGTCACTGGTTTTCAGTTTCAACTTTCTGTCACTGTTTTGGCGTAGGGAGGAGGGGCCTGAGGGGAGGGACAAAGGGGCGTGGTGTACAGGTAATTTGCATAGGCTACTGGGAGAGACCGCAGCTCCACAGGCATCCTCACAGATTACCCATATCTGCAATGGCTTCCACAAGTTCACCTGGAACCTCCAAATCTCAAGTAAGTCTGTTTATTTCTGCCATTTCTTTTCACGTAGAAGCAGGCTGGTTTAGTGTTAACTTTAAATGTAGGCCTAAGCTGTGGCAGAGGTTAGAACTGTTCTCTTAATACATCCATGCTTAGCACACGTCAGCTAACTTGTGGCTAATTGTAGCTAAGTCTCCCGCCAGGGATGTCAATCTATCTTCTATAATCTAGTATTTATAATAACAGTAATTCCTGTCCTTTAGGAGTCCTAAGGCCAGTGTTACTGCTGGTGCACGAGGCTTGACTCGCTTGCATCTCTCAGCTCCGTCATGGATGTCTTAAGAGAACGAGCTCCGCTCTCTCTACCTGCCGCCTGGCACGGAACGCCCTTCCCCCATAACTATCCTCCAATCACAAGTATAGCTGCTGACTGACAGGTTTCTAGGCAAATCACACAGGCAGAACGCGTTTACTGACATCTCCAACTGGGAAAACAGTTACTGAAAAACTGCCTTAGCTGAACATAAGTTAACATTATCATGTAAACAGTCCAGTACAATATTTTATAACTGTTAAACTGATATTATCGGTTAAAGGTTTACTTGGACATACATGTTTAAACTTGCCTGTAAACAAAAACTAGTATGTCTGTGGTATTTCTGGCTCAAAGGCATAACCTTTACATTTCTCATCTGATTTCACTAAGTTGTGTATAATTACAGGCACCTTCGACTGGGAGGCAGCTTACGGAGAGACTGCTGAGAAGGCTTCAGGAAGTTCTGCAACGTCAGCCTGTGGATTTTGACTATTTACACTTACACTGTTTTTAGTCATGAAATGGGACTTGTACCCTTTCGCATAGGCCAGTACACATTAACCCTCATATGCATTATCATTGCATTTACTGTAATTTGTTAAGAAATATAGAGTCAAATTCTTACTTGAATATATTTATTTGTTATTCACTGAAAAGGTACAGATTTAACTGTTTTGCTGGAGCCCATACTGTAAATGCATGTCATTTCAAAAATTGTTAAGGATTAAAATCAGTACTACATATAAAGTAGTAGTGGTATTTGTCATTTTAAAATAACAAACAAAATGTTTTTCCTGTGTTGTCCTGCCATGTTTATGTGTAAAGAATCACATAGTTCTGCCACAGTCTGCGGCCTCAGAGGGCACTGGATGGGTGGTAAAAGTACTCCACTGGCAGACTCTTCTGTCACGGTCCCCCTCCAAGAAAAGATCTTGTATATCCTGTAATTGACAAGTAATGTTAAAAGACTGCAGTTGCTTTTAGAATACTTCACAAAACAATTACACTTTTTTTGTAAATAAAATGCACACTTTAGGTGTGCATTTAATTTGTTATGCACATATGGCCATAATAAGCATCCAAAACAAAATTGAAAAAAAAGGTTTAATTGAACATTTTGAAGCTGCACAGGGTCCTGGACAAGTCTGGTAGTGTCAAGGTCCCTCTGGAGGCGTGGTACAAACAGACTGTTATACAGTCTATCGGTACAAATATATAGTGGGTACAAAATAAATGCAGACTGTTGGAGGGATTTAGCAGGTGACCCTCTTAAAGACTGACACATCAGTGCACTATTAATATCACTTTAAACCCCCAAGTGGGCTAGCTGATGTGGTATTAGCTAGCGTTAGCGCTTGTTCAACGGGAGACTTAGCTACAATTAGCCACAAGTTAGCTGACGTGTGCTAAGCATGGATGTATTAAGAGAACAGTTCTAACCTCTGCCACAGCTTAGGCCTACATTTAAAGTTAACACTAAACCAGCCTGCTTCTACGTGAAAAGAAATGGCAGAAATAAACAGACTTACTTGAGATTTGGAGGTTCCAGGTGAACTTGTGGAAGCCATTGCAGATATGGGTAATCTGTGAGGATGCCTGTGGAGCTGCGGTCTCTCCCAGTAGCCTATGCAAATTACCTGTACACCACGCCCCTTTGTCCCTCCCCTCAGGCCCCTCCTCCCTACGCCAAAACAGTGACAGAAAGTTGAAACTGAAAACAGTGACATTGTAAAAATCCTGACAGCGTAAAAAAAAAAAACTGTCACTGAAAAAAGTCAGACATCAAGAAAAAATGTAGATTGGCATTGAAAAACCTATCATAATGCAAAAATATGTCAAAGTGAAATAAAATAATAGCATTGTGAGATTATTACTTTTTGATGTTTGTGTTTTATATTTCAGTTCAAAATTTTTCAGTTCCAATATTTGTTGTTTCAATGCCAATTTTTATTTTCAATACCACAGGTTACTGTCACTGTCCTGGCTCCATATGTGTGCAGCTCCCTGACCAAAGTACATGTAACAACAATTGTGAAGTATAAACCATTACTGCTTATTTCTGGATAAACCCAACAGTGCCTGTTGGTCAGATGATATGTAAACGGTTGTAGCAAACTGGAAGGTACCCAGAGGACCTTGACGTGCTAGATGGAGGAGGGATATTGGGTTCCAATATAGCTGCAAAAGATAAAACACTTTTCCCATTTTAGTGGTAATAAGAACAAATTGGACAAGTTGTGGCTTCCATTCATGACTTAATTGGATCATTAAAGCTACATTGTGTAAGAATGACTCCAATCTAGCGTTGAGATCATATATCGCAATCAACTCTCTCTCGCCACGCAGTATTGCAACTACGGTAGCCTTCACGCTTCAAAAAGTGAAGGTGTAGCCTACAAAAGGCCGTCTATCAGCCGTCATTGGTGGACTTCATACCTTCTCTTAATACATCCATGAGTTCATGTCGGAGAGTGGCGCGGACAACATGAGAGGGCACGCGCGCCACCCGACGGAAAGGAGAGAGAAAGAAAAATGAGACAGCAGCGGTCCGGAGGATAATTAACTAGTTGGGATTTGGTGTGTGCCTCCAAAGCAGCTCCAATGTTCACTCTTTTTCCAGTCTCTTGCTCTTTTCAATATCAGTTTTCTTTTTCAGGGCGAACATTTTTTGATTTTGAATACCTGTGGTCCTCCACGTTTCCTTCTTCAAACTGGCCGGGGCCGGGAAGCGACGATACCCATTAGCAACAGCTGTGAGTCGAAAACGCGAAAGGTGGAGCAGTATAGCCGGTTTGTCCCTTACCGGCTAACGTATTTCAAGATGGCGCATCATTATGCAGCGTCTACCCCAGTTCATGCAAGCGCAAATGTAAAATTCCAAGCTAAAAGGAATACTTGAAATTGATGGTGATGGTCAATATTCATGAAAAAGGACAAGTTTGTGAAGGGCAATACAGATTTTGATAATGAACAACTACAAACGTTACACACTGGGGCTTTAAGGACATTTAGGGCTCTGTACGTTTGCTGTGCTTGCGCTTTTCATCTAGAAAAGTCAGTCTACCCCTTTTCTACAGACTAAATAGTTCAACAACTATTAGCTGGATTGCCATGAAACTTTTCACTTTCATGTTTCCTCCCGGATGAATTGTAATATTTTTGGTGATCCCTTCACTTCTCATTTAATGTCATCATCAAATAAAATTAGGGATGCACCGAATATTCGGCCACCGAACATTTTCGGCCGAAAATGGCCCAAAAGGGCATTTTCGGTTTTCGGCCGAAATACCTTTATCACCGAAACAATACGGCCGAAAATGTTGTGATGACGCAAACAGAAAACGCGACCTGCACGTGTGTCAGTACCCGATCCATTCCACCTGCAAAGCGTCTCCTAGGTAAAGAGGTTGAGACGGACCACGGAGTGAAAACAATGAAAAGTACGCTCTTAGAGTCTGTCAGCACACGTTTCAGTGAGATCTGTTCGGATCCTCTGCACTTCATCGCGACTGTACTTGATCCGCGTTATAAAGACCATTACTTGGATGCGGAAATAAAGCAGGGCGCACGAGAAATGATCCAGGCCGTGATGGATGCGGGAGAACCTGCGTGGAGCGGAGACGGAGCAGCCCCAGCGCCAGGAGATCAGAGCGCAGAAAAAAAGACTTGTCTCGCTGCACCAGATGAGGGGCATGCACCCTCGTTGTCTGATATGTTCAGTGAAATCCTGCAAGAAAGTGCCTCAATTATTAATAATAATAATAATAATAATAATAATAATAATAATAACAATAATAGGTAAGCTATTCTGTTCTTAGGCTACTGTATACTGTATGTGACTATCAGATTGTAGCCATATTTCTGCTAGATATTTTTTTAATTAAACTTTAATATTAATTTATACAATTGCAATGCCTTGATTTTAGTAAAGTTAGTACACAGTCATAGCCATAAATGCAATGGTACTAATAATTGGCTTAATTTCTTTCGGTATTTCGGTTTCGGTTTTCGGTCTTGGTTTCCTCTTTTTTCGGTTTTCGGTTTCGGCCAAGAATTTTCATTTCGGTGCATCACTAAATAAAATCTTAAATGTGTCCAATACTTTGGTTTATGACTAAATACCTGCACAACACCCACGGCAATAACATTCCCATCAGCCTCAGCTGTAGTGTTTTTTGTGTTAATTAGCAAATGTTAGCATGCATGCTGAACCAAGACGGTGAACTTGGTAAACATAGCATTGTCATTGTGAGCATGTTATTGTGCTGATGTTAGCATTTAGCTCAAACAATAGAAGAACAGCCTCACAGAGATGCTAGTGTGGCTGTAGACTCTTGTTAAGTTAGCTACAAGCACCAGTAGCCTTTATTGCACCTTTGTTCATCCCATAGTTTTCCTTAACATACTGTATTTTTGCATTTGAATATTGACTCACTGGGTGACACCTGTCTTATCTTACTAAACATATAACTATACAAGCAATGTATTTAATAAGGAAGTAATGATTAGTTACTGGTAGGGTGGGCGGTATCCAAATTTTGATACCGTAAAACCTCCTCCCTATTTTTCCGGGGTATACGGTATTACCGTGACTAATTAAAAGTTATGACGTAAGGCTCAGATGGCGTCACCAAACTGTTGGCTTGTGCACCGTTCAGAAACTGAATACCAAACACTATTACTGAAACAATAATAACATAACTTACAAAAAAAATACTTTCTCCTCCACACTGTCACATGACAACCACACAATTACATAAATTATATTTTGTGGAGTGCAAGCGGGGCAGACGTGTGCTGTGGGAGCAGCAGCGCGTGGACAAACTGCTGCCGGTTGGCGAGGAAAATCCTGTCTGCCTCCACAGCCAGCGCCCGATAGTCTCTGGAGGAAGAGAGGGGGGAGCAGGCCAGTGCGGTGCACACGGGTGCTGGAAGCTGCCGCAGGAAAATGTGAGCGAAGAGGAATGAGGGAACCGCCGCGCCCAGCACAGCCAGCATTCTCTCCATTAACTCGGACGGCTTGCTGTCGCCAAGGCCGTTCAGGGACAGCAGGCGGTCTGCTTTCTCCAGCTCCGACAGTTCAACGAGTTCCAACAGGAATGTTTTGAGTACGTTGTATTTGCCGTTAGCCAGAGGAGCCTCTAACAGCGCCATGGCCCTGGCTGTCGTTGAGGCATCTAAGGCCGATACCACGTGGAAATACTTTGTAATGTCCGGTGTTATTCCTCTCAGCTGGAACTGGGCCTCAATGTGCTGAAACCACGGCCGTGGATTGTGCTGCCAAAAGTCCGGTAACTTGATGGTGGCCGCGTAGATAGCACCGACATTAACCGCGCCGTCAGCAGCGGCCTGCGGCGCCGCACCAACAGCATTTTCACCACCGTCGCTGTTTGACATAATTCAGCCGTTAACCCGGAACTCGTATATCATAACACCTCTCCCTTAAAAAGGTACAGTACCTTGGTGAATGTCTTTCAGTCTTACTTGTGGGTCACCACAACTTAATATTTAATTCTTGTCTCCTATATAAGTGCATTGCATTTTTTTTATGATGGTATTGAAACTGATACCGTGGCTATTTTTAGACCCCGTGGTATACCGTATTACCGCCCAACCCTAGTTACTGGTTATATGCCATGTCACATCTAATTTCAGAGTTCATCATTCGTCATGGGCTCATTACCACTTTGAGCAGCCGGTTGGTCATTATCCACTGATTCCGAGACATTCAGGAACTATTTGCTATTTATCCATGAATTTGCAGTTAGTTCCTGACTTTTTCCTGACTTGGTCATTGGTAACTTCAACGTGTTCAGTTCAGAGTGCAGGTCCTAACGATAGGTGATGAGGTAGGCTATCCAAACGTCCTGGACCTTTCCACAAGAATAAAAAGAATGGATTACTTCACTGGCTTCCTGGCTAAAGCTGAATGATGCTGTCTGAAGGAGCAGATGCCACAGTAAATTAAGAGCCTCTCTCATCTCGGCAGCACACTCCGTTAAAACCAGAAGGCATGCTCGGTCTTCCCCTCCTCAGCACTTGGGAGGAAGGAAGCCCGTTGTTGGCTGGAGATGACTGTCAGACCCAAACTGGAAGTGTTGCTGCAGCGGTGCTGTGTGTGTGTCATATGCGTGACTGTGCCAGGCAACAGGAACTGTCTGGCCAAAGTCACAGATGGCGTTCGAAGCCATTGGCGCTTTGCAGTCGCAGAGGATCAAGCAGCTCTCAACTCTAACGCTGTCTTTATTGTGATTCAAAGTAGAAGCAGATAGCAGTGGTCTGAGACACACTATCATACAACAATTTTCAGGTACTACGAAGGTATGGTTTCTTTGCAACTTTTTAATGCTACTGTCTTGGCCAGGCCAAGAAGTCTCCTCCCAGTGGGTTTAACCTGATTAAATAAGGGTTCAATTAAATAATGGATTTCTTCTGGGTCTTCGTTTGTATGCAGTTTTTGTTGACTGCCAAGTGTATTGTACTTCTTACTTTAACATGGTTACTTAAAGCTGCACTGATCAATATTTTGTTTTAACCAATGGATTAATGACTAGGCTGTGTGTAATGTGAAGACTGAAGTTCCCCTAAACTCTGCTGAACTTTTTAGCATCCTTCAGCTCATCGTCTTGTTTTTAATTCCCACAAACACACTTTTTGGTGAAGACGGACACAAAGCTAAAAGATTGAATGAAAAAAGGGGGAGTTCTCTGCGCTTCTGCAGACCACAACAATCCGGTGCAACCAAGGCGGGACACAACAGAATAAATAGCAAAAAATTGCCGGTGCAACACGGATGTCTTCTACTTGATGATTTTATTTCTTAAGGTGCATAACAATGACTAACGTTTCGATGCATAGTTACATCTTCATCAGAGTCCTTGGAGAAAATGGGCAATGGACCTCTTAATAAGGATCATCAACAGGTGTGATTGTGCTCAAAAGGGGCAGTGACAATCTAAAGTTACACCCATCTCAACCAAGGTGTTACACTCCGTAATCAGTCGTTAAAGGGCAAATGCCCATAACCAAACCAAAGATGAATATATACAAACAAAAATATACAAATGTAAAAAATGTATACAAATGTAAAAATTGTAAAAGTTTTTATACAAAGATGTTCACAGGGCAATGGGGACTAAACGTATATTTATCTAAATACTATAACACACTTAGTCATTAGAGAAAGCAAGTCAAATTTAATTCTTCATTTAAGCCCAGAGGTTCTAAAGAGCCAAGTGTATGTATCCAAAAGGCTTCCCTGCATAGGAGTTTATTGATAATATCACCACCCCTGGGTGGGGGTGTGATTTTCTCAATCGAAACGTTAGTCATTGTTATGCACCTTAAGAAATAAAATCATCAAGTAGAAGACATCCGTGTTGCACCGGCAATTTTTTGCTATCTAAAAGATTGAATGTTAGTCACTGTTAAATGAAACAACCGTAGGTGTGGAAAACGGAAAGCGGTCTTGCGTGTTACAAAGCCTTACGTTTTGTTGTCCCCCCCCCTGTAGAATAACGTCTCACTACTTACTCCATTGCGCCCAACAGACAAGACACCATTCCTACGGCTGCTAGAGGGCGTTGTCACTCAAAAGTCGTCAGCGACGACTGATGCCATCATTTTTCTTGGGAGAATATAGTCTCTATGATCCAGATGTCCAGGCACAAGATTAAAATTGGGTACTTGAAAGATTCATTTTAACAATTTAGGCTATGCTCTGAAGTTAATTTCCTCTTGCTTCTATTATTAGTATCATTAGGTTTATTACTTATTTAATTTACAGGTTTTTTTTAATTTACTGGAAAATATAATGAAAGTCAATCAGAAGCGCCCTATCAGATGTTCTGCCTTCAGGGTCCCTTGGGACTGACTGAATCTCCTCTGGTGTGTGTTCAAAAGGATGCCAAGTGAATGCATGTTCATAAAACAAATGAAAGAGACAAAAGCAAATCAAAAGCTTGTAATTTCATGAATGTTGGAGGCGCAACATCTTCTCCGTCCTCTCGCAGCAGTCATGATCTATGTGTCTTCAGGGGATTTTCTTGTCTCTTTATAATAGTACTGCTAGGGACAGGGAGTCAAGAAGGTTCAATAGGGATGGTGGCACCTCACGGAAACCAATTATACATGGGCTCTGAAGCCTTCATTTCGGTGCTGGAGCTTTGAATGATTCTGATATTCCGTGATGAATTACCACAACCAAATGAGAAGGAGAGAGACGGGAGGGGAGCAAGAAAGCGAGAGAGCAAGAGGCTGAAAGAGAAAATCCAGGAGGAATTCTTTGCCTCAATTCCCTCGGGGCATTCAATGTGTTGGTGGAGTACTGTACGTTTCTCTGGCAAGCGTATCTCCTCTCCTCCACCCACGCCAAGTCTCTCAAACCGAATCAAGTCCCAGCGGAGGAGTTCCTTCATCTAGCCGGAGTGTGCGTGCTCTCGTGTTGCACACCTCCTCTTAATTAAACAATGGCAAGCACCGAAAACGCTGTTTGACAGAGACTGTGGAAATTAACTTTGTGAAAAGGAAAATGTCAAAAAAAAGGAAAAGTCAAAGCAGATCTCACAGGATGTAAGTTCCTTAAGCAGGGAAAGCTAGACTGAGCTCATTGTACTTTACATGTCACTTCTCACTGGTTAAAGTATTGCTTTGACTATATTTCAAATGAGTACTGGAAATAATTTAAACAGTGCCTTTTCTTTAGATTCCATGTATCTCAGGATCCTTTTGTCTATGTACTGTATACCCCAGTTTATATGAAGCAGCAAATACATCATTACTCAAAGTACTCTAGAAAGGAACCATTGGAACCACTGCCAGTAAGAATTATTTTTATCTCAATAATCTTGAAAAAAAACTTAGGTTTAGCTGTGGAACACCGAGTACATTTATATGCAAACATACTGTGTATCCTGATCACTAGCAGTAATATGCTTAAGGCAATGTTTTGTTTACAGCGTTTGAACACTGCACAGTTCAAAGTGATGGGATTTTTTCTAATGAACCACTTTCTATTGAAATTATGTAATAATCCGTCTAGCACTCGCCACTCAACAGCACAGGGCCATGTGGTTAGCTTTATACGTTTAACACCCAGATTCCTTTGTCTACGGATGATGACACACACACAGTTTGGAGAAGCCAGCTAAGGCATTTACTGTACAAAAATGGAAAGACTAAGTAGGAATCTAAATCTAAAACTTGGCACTACCAATACAATAACAACTAGTCACCCATCAAGGATAACCCACACATTGACATGAATAGGATTTATTTGGTCTTGCATTGCCAGACCTACTGTAACTCTACAACACTGTGGATTAAAGTCTGTGTACACCACACATACATTCTTGGAGGAAAAAAAAACACTCTGGGTTGTTTGCATCACAAATCAAGACAATCACAATCGTCCTGGGCGGCGCTAAGCTCCGGATACAGCAATCGTGCCTCTGCTAAATAGTCTCGAGAAGGAACTTGTTTTGGTGGAACATTTGCAACCCGATAAAAGAAAATGCCACATAAAAAGTGCTCACACAATACAGTAACATCAGCTATTTTAAATTAGCTATATACATGGGGCGTTTCTCAATACCAAGAATGCAAAGTACGGACTTGTGTTCTTGGGGAGAACGTTCTTGCTGGTTGTTCTTGGAAGAATTAACTCGCAAGTTCACAAGCACAGAAAACGCTGTTAACAGTTTGAGACGATGCGTTCTTCCTGTTATTGCTCAACACTCCCAGTACAGAGGCTACCTGCAAGGCTCCAAAATACCAGCTAGAAATAAAAACCACTACAATATAACCACTTTGTATTAAAACCATCTCCGGACAAGAAAACCTCATAATGCTACAACTATTGCAATAATATTGAAAAATAAAACTAATTGAGCTTTCATTTTATTGTTTATGGTTTAGCTCAAACACCCCTTACTTATTCAAAAGAGTGGAACGTGATCCCTACTATTATTAGCATATAAGTTTAAGTCAGTTTAAATTAAACAAATAAATAGGCATATGCACTGGTGTGTCCTATGTGTTCCTATTAGTGTTATGTGGAATTATCATTTCTATATTATTGTAGTGCACTGTATATGCCCAGGGAGATGGAAATTAGAAATTCAAATTATAAAAGGTTGGTGTCTCCCCTTTAGTCTACATAACATGCCATAGCATGTTACCACTTTATGTACAACTGTTCATTTATCATAAAGACTGAAACTCAACTTCTAATAAATCAGAAAACAAATACACCAAAAATATGAACTAAATACAAAATATAATGTAGGCTATAGCCTATGGCATAATTTAAACAAGTCTCCCGAAAAGAAATATCTCATAGACTTATACAGTCTATCTATGGTATATCTCTCCTCTGCGTGTGTGTGTGTGTGTGTGTGTGTGTGTGTGTGTGTGTGTGTTGTGTGTGTGTGTGTGTGTGTGTGTGTGTGTGCGCGCAGCTTGTTGAGTTTAACTCCGAAAAGACAGTTAACCACATGTGTTGTGATATTTAAACAAACGATACGAAACGGCGAAATAAAAGCCTCTTATTTACGGGACCGGTCTAAAAGACCTCCGTCTTACAGCGGGATCTCCGAGTGTGATTGTCCGAGCACCGAGCAAGCGGCCCCGGCAGGCGTAAGCTGGCGGGCGCGTCATTTTATGGAGCTCCGAAAACTCCAAAAACTTTGGAGTAAATTGTCAATTCGGCAAAGATTTTCGCAACACTGCCTATATTCGAAATATAAACCGTTCATTTCTCGCCTAAAATGTTCTCAGAAGTGAATTTAGTGATGAATAAGATGGCGAAAATTGTCCTGTTTTTGGGCTGTCTATGTACTGGAAATCCAACCATCAATGAATGCCGAAATGAATGTTGGGATACAGGTGCTGCAAAGTTCATACAAGTTACCAACCGATGTATCCTCGGTAAATGGGCGTGTCAAGAATACATCCGGGAATTTTAACTGTTCTTGGCGAAATGTGAACTTGTGTATTGGGACAGTACTTTGGCAACACGAGATGACGTTTCACAGGGACACAAGCACACAAGTCAATAGAAGAACACATATTGAGAAACGCCCACTGTTAAAGGTCATTGGTTCTTACCAGTGTATAGGGCCGTCGTGTATACTTCGTCCACATCAATCCCCGGCAATCGGTCCAGAAACGTCCCAGTTACATAGTAAATGCCGTAAACATATTCTTTGTAAATCTTTACAATCATTCACTGAAAGAACCAAGCAGGCCTGCCTCATTTCACTATCCAATTTTTGGTTTGTTTTCGCTGCAGACTGTGTAATTATAAATCTTTAAGATTTAAGTTACTGGAATAAACATTGAAAATATTTCAACTAATTGTTATCGTGTGGCTATTGGCATAGACTGACATTGACTTCCTGGCCTGAATTATTATCCCAGTCCTTGTTATCCACCCCTAGTGACATGAACGCTTTAGTAATGATTTATTTGAATTCAGTCAGTTATTAAAGTATGAAAACACATTCAGTAAGATTTCTACTTTGTTTCCTTTGATGTGAAATTTCCCATTAACTTCACTGCAGGTAGAGTATAGTGCTACTGCTGCAAACCTAGTTGGCTTGTAGAAAAGTCTTTGTGATAAAGGTTTAAAACACTGTTAAAACTCAGTGTTTGGCTGTAACGAGGTGGAGTGCTTCACAGATTCTGGCCGACATTTGCAAATGTGATTTATGCTTACGGCGCAGCGAGGAGCTCAAATCTTTAATTACCGTGCAAATTACTGGCCACTATAATTCATCAGTACACAACCACCAGAACCTCATTTCCACACTAATTTAATGAATAATTGCCTTCGTGGAAAACCTGCCTCTTCTAGTAGAATGGCAAAGGCCTTGGAGGATACGGCTACTAATGTGGAGCCGAGTTCAACCGGAGCTCCGACTGCTACCTGTTTTAAGTGAACAAAAAAAAAAAAAAAAAAAAGAAACTCCCGCACGGTGGCGATGCACAGGCTTTAATTGCATTGACGTTTACATCTTCATGCTGCAGGGAATTCAGTTACTGTAAAACAGGTTGTGTGGGATCTCTGGTGCTTTTCCGAGTCGCACTGTAGAGGATGGAGGCGGCTCATTGACCGTCTGCCTTCATTTATGTGCCGTGTGTGTGTGTGTGTGTGTGTGTGTGTGTGTGTGTGTGTGTGTGTGTGTGTGTGTGTGTGTGTGTGTGTGTGTGTGTGTGTGTCTCTCGTTTTCTCCCTCTCTGTTCCTCATTCTGCCCTCCTCCCTCTGCCTGTTGCACACCCGAGTGTAATCAGTGCTCAGGTAGAGTGGGGGAGGTGCTAAGAAGGCAGAGAGTGAAGGGACAGAGGGCACTTAGAGAGCACACCAGCAGGACACCAGTGAGGAGTTTCCTCACTGGTTTGTGTTTTCCCAACCTCCAGGCACATTTAGGTGCTGGAGTTTTGTTATTTTAGTTTACTGTGTTACTTTGGGCTGGAGGTTACCGGTAGTTCAGTTATTCATCTTTTTTGTTTGTTCTAGGATTAGTTTACTATTACTTTTTTTTTCATGCATGCTGCAAGAGGCAGCACAAACTGCAACTTTCATATATTACTCCACACAGTCCATACAGTTAAGACAAATCCAAGTGGTTCTCTTCTCCTCAACCTCTAGTCATAAAATACTTTAGCAGAAACAGAAAACTAGAAGTCCAGTTGGTGGTTAAAATCCAAAGTTCAGTCAGTTCTGTCAGTATTTGTAGTCAAATAATCTCACTTGTTCAATTCCCTTTCATTTTAGAGTTTAACAGAAAGGCAGGTATCTCTGAAGCAAATTAAAAGTTTAAGATACTCTATTGTCACATTTTTGTTTTTTTGTTTGGAGGCCACAGTTCTGAGACAAAATGGTTTTTAAAAGGGGATAACCCTTTTTTTAGGTAGTTTAGGGGGAGACGCGGGGAGCGATGGCCCACTGCGAGGTTGGTCCAGTGTCTTCCCATCTTTTGTTCTTTTTGGCCGGGGTCTCCAGTCCCTTTTGTTTTCCTTGTTTGTTACTTTTGGGAATATTCTTTATCCAATAAAGCTAATTGGTTAATTGTTAACATTGTGTCTGGCATCGTTTTTAATATGTTGCGTCCTCCAATCCCTTTTTAGCCTTGGTCTGTTCCTTTAAATAGAGGCCGTAACACCCATCTTGAGAGAGGCCACTGACCCCAAACTCCCATCAGTATTTGGAAGATAAAGCATGCATTACTAAAGCCCATAAGGCGGAGTTCTGTTCTGTGCATGACATTTATTACAAAGAAAACCTTGAGTCAAACTCATTTCTACAATCACGAAAATCATTACTGTCATATATTCCATATGGACCCCTTTTTATCATAATGCTTTAATCTGTGTTTATATTTCACCTTGACAGTAAAAGACATGTTTTCTTACAGTCAACGAACAGATCTTAATCTTACGGTGCATAAATGTTTTGTTCGAAGTGAAAGTGCAATTACTGATTAGAGCCTTAAATTCTATTTCTTTACCCTTTAGAGAGACCCCAAAAAATAAATCTAATCCCTTCTCTATTGATTCAACCCGCCACGTTAACTATACTTTCTTCAATAGAAAGAGAGGAATCCAAAGGAAATCTGGTACAAATGCGCTGCGCTGACCTTCACTCGCTCCAAAAGCACAAGATCCTGGAACCGCAGACTCGTATCCAATCAATTACTTGGTGGCTTAATTGATTTGCAAAGGTAATCACTGGGCACACATCCACCAGGGCAGAGTATTTGATGTTTTAATAAATGGTTTTACAGCAGAACTGGATGACTGGATCGATTCAGCCTCTACAACCTTGATTATAGCACGAGTTGGGAGAAAAACAGCAGTGTAACAGCGGGCCGAGCCAAACAATGCGATTGGTTGGGCTCACCTTTGTTCATTGTTGATGCTCAAGTGTTGTACAGCAGCGTGGTACAGATCAAAGCTGACCACATTACTCAATTTCCTCTTACAGGAAGGAAACTGAGACCAGACGCTTACGGTAGCTCTTATAAGACTGCAGAAAATGCAGTAAAGTGTAAAAATAAATATAAGCCACAATCTTTCCTTTAAGAGTCACCTACAATTGACCATGATGGATACACAGAACACATCACTGTTAATTCTCAAGTGCAACTCAAATTCTTTAACACTAGAAAAGCTGAGTTACTGTCACTGATCATTGCTTTTTTTTTTTTTTTCTTCTTCTTAGAATGATCAAAATCCTGGGGTTTCTGAAAGGCTTTATAATGGTTTGAATCCAAACATTGTGACTTTAAACTACTATTTAATGTACAGCTACATCCTTTGTTATTGAGAGGGAGTCACCTGAAAGTGATGCATCTATTTAAGTAATAAACCAGCCAGCCTAACGATGGACTAATGTATTTACAGCACAGATTTAAAAAAACAATCCAGCAGATAAGCTTCATTCACCTTAATGCCAAATTCAGACTACACAATATCAGCTCGATAATGGTCCTACCATGTACAGATGTTGGACATGAAGCAATGAAAATGAGCACTGGGTGCAACAAAAGCTTGATGCTTGAAATGATGCAGCATACGGGACACCAGAATCCTTTTGCCATCTCGTTTGACAACTTCTACAATATATTAAGACACAATAAATGACCCATTGGATCGCAGAGCTGTAGACATGGTTAAGATTCACGTTTCAGTGCCTCTGATCATCATCTGTGATGTTAAACCTCAGATTTACATACAGTCAAACAAATAAAAAGTGTGCACTGTGGTCATAATTCAGTAATAAAATCCTAGCGTGCTGCGGAGCTTCTCTCCTGCATGGCTGCTGACAGTGCTGTCAGCTGAAGTGCGTATCACACTGAACTGCAGTAGAAGAACCGTTGGCAGCATCTGGTTCAAAACTAGTTTAGCCGACTTCTCTAGCATTCGGTACCGGAGCAGAGGGCATTGGAGAAGCGAACAGAAACTGTGTATAGCCTGCCATGCTGTTATCCTATGTTGCTTGTTGTACACAAGGACACCAATTTTAAAAACAGTTTTTCAAATCATCAATACTTACAGGCCAGCTCTACGGTGTACCTAAACATAGGGCTGGGCGATATGGAGAAAATCCAATATCACAATATTTTTGACCAAACACTATACAGCAACGACATTTGTGACTATTGGTGCTTTCACAAAATATTTACACAATAAGATTTTTGATTTTCTTTACTGTAATGCAGCCTTTCAAACCAGGAAAAGACAACACTTATGCGATATTACGATATCCAAAATCTAAGACGATATCTAGTCTCATATCACGATCGATATAATATCGATATATTGCCCAGCTCTACCTAAACACTCACCTTCTCTTTAAGACAGGTAAAGCCCAGCTTCACTTGATTGATAAAATTGTATATGAAAACATTTGGTGTTGATGCCATGAGGTTGAATGACACACTTTGATTGGTCGAAGTCTGCCATGTCTATCAGCCAAGTCACTGCAACAATTTATGACTATGTTCGCCTTATCTGACACAGAGATCATCTCAAAATACAAATATATGGTGTAGTCTGATCTCCAAATAAGACATGGAAGAAGATCCATTTTAATAAGATGAATGCAGATGCATCCTTTGAATTTACTCCATTTGTGTGGATGATTTATGCAAAAAAAATAATAATAATAATCTCAAAAGGAGTGTTGCTCTGACTGCTGTTTGGTGAAATAAACATTTGAAGACCAAATGTTTCTAAAGAGATTGTAATGCTTCAATGCAATACACTTTGCATTCCCATGGTACTCCTCGCATGGTTTACAGTCTCCTAAACACACATTAGATCAAGTGTGATCAAAGTGCAGAAAACAAGCAACACAAAAGACCTTACCTGTTAAATTAACAGGAAGTGTGATATTTTGTTGTTTATTTCTAAAGGGCCAGTGAACATTATTCAAATCTGACATTATTAAAAAAACAATATAAAATGTGCAGCTAATACAACAACCCACAGATTTATAAACAACTAAATTATGAGTGAAATGACACTGAAACCCTTTATAACTAATCAAAAGGTAGCAAGAAGACTAAGATTTCACACACACACACACACACACACACACACACACACACACACACACACACACACACACACACACACACACACACACACACACACACACACACACACTTCGTATTTTATCAGGGATTGCAAGAAACAGATCAGTATTATAGCAGTTTAAAGCCTACAAACTGAGCAAAGGCTGTCACATCCCTAAATAACATTAGGTTAATCAGTCTACAAGTCAAAACAACCACCTCATCATCACCATGTGGAGATCTAACCAAACACCTACCAACCAAGTAAAATCAATACCAAAGAAAACACCCCCTACATACAGTACAAAACACCCACAGGTCGCTACATTTGAAGCCATTTAAACAAGCGACAAATACTGCAGTAAAGCACTAAAGCCATGTAATCAACCATAAAGCACATTTGATCCAGACACTCTAATAGAGCTATTCCTATGGGCTTAGCCACCACAAGTGTCGACTGCCTGCCGTTGATGGTGGTGGTTGTTACTGCGAATCGCTTCTACCTGTGTCTGTTTAACATTATATTCGAAAGTAACTTATTATTATTATTTTTTTTTTTTTTTTAAAAAGGTCTGGTTGCAAAATTACATACTTGGGATCACTCTATGGAACCACTGACTGGTCAAAACCTACAGGGGACAATTGGACTCTATTAATCTTCATTGGACAACCTTACTGTTGTTCAGATAGGATCCCCTCAGTATTATTTTCCAGGGGCCGCTCACAACTACTTGCCTTCTTGAAAAAAAATAAGAAATCTTCCATCGATGAAGCTAATGAAACAAAAACGCACTTTTTTTTTTGATTTTGTTTTTGTGGCATTTATTATATAGTACAGCTGAAGATGTGAAAGGGGAGAGAGAGGGGGCATGACATGCAGCAAAGGGCCGCAGGTCAGAATTGAACCTGCGGCCACGGCGTCAAGGACTGAGCCTTAGTGCATGGGGCGCACGCTCAACCAGGTCAAGGACTGAGTCTTAGTGCATGGGGCGCACGCTCAACCAGGTGAGCTATCCAGGCGCCCAAAAAATGTTTTTTTTGTGTGTTAAAACATAATCCTACTCTGACCTTAAAACAACTTCCTGGACAGAGGGACTACAACAAGCGACTGTACTGTGGAGTTATGTCAGCTTTATAATGTAGGTCTCATTTAACACAGTCTAATGTGTTAAAGCCTAACAAGATAGCTTGTTCTATGTTTGCTGTGAAACTTTATTCCATGAGTTGTACATGCAAGTCCTCTTGGATCTTCTCCAGATACCTTGAACAAAAACTACAATTTAAAGGAGGACAAATACTCTGAAGTTAAACTTTATGCCTTCACCTCTCAGAGGATCCTCCAGCCTCCTAGTACACAGCATCCCACCTTCACACTCTTCACAGTGCGGAGGAAACGGCACCTCTGGGAGGCATTTCTGAAGTTTAACATTTCCATGGGTTTGCTAGTTGAAAGACTGCCCACCAGCCAGTTTTAATTGCCTTTGGGGGCCATTAGGGCAGGTCATTCGTCACTGCGGTTCAGGGCTGCATCTGCACGCCTCGCTGTGGGATTAAACCATCGGATCTGAACCACAGCCTGGTCAGACCACCACTGCCCTCCGACACGGGGAAGACAAGGAAGAGCCAAACTGGGTGTCCCGTTTATAAACTCACACCTATAATTGGATTTGTTTCCCCTCCCTCTGGTGCTCGTACAAGTTAACATGTGACTGTAGCTTGAAATGACCAATCACAAATGACTTCATTTTGTTCTCTTCTGTTGTATTTGTTGTTCACAGGGCATGGTTCTCAATTTCAAAATAATTTCTCATGTTGAAGCAAGTGAAAATAAATGGTTTGGCTTTAATTCAAATTGATGAATATAAATAACACCAATAGGGATGCACCGAAATGAAAATTCTTGGCCGAAACCGAAAACCGAAAAGAGGAAACCAAGACCGAAAACCCGAAACACCGAAATAAATTATGCCAATTATTAGTACCATTGCATTTATGGCTATGACTGTGTACTAACTTTACTAAAATCAAGGCATTGCAATTGTATACATTAATATAAAAGTTTAATTAAAAAATATCTAGCAGAAATATGGCTACAATCTGATAGTCACATACAGTATATAGTAGCCTAAGAACAGAATAGCTTACCTGTTGTTGTTGTTGTTGTTGTTGTTGTTGTTGTTGTTGTTGTTGTTAGAGGCACTTTCTTGCAGGATTTCACTGAACATATCAGACAACGAGGGTGCATGCCCCTCATCTGGTGCAGATGTCTTTTTTTCGGCGTTCTGATCTCCTCCTGCGCTGGGCGCTGCTCCGTGCGCACTCCGTCTCCGTCTCCGTGCGGGTTCTCCGCATCCATCGCAGCCTGGATCATTTCTCGTGCGCCCTGATTTATTTCTGCATCCAAGTAATGGTCTTTATAACGCGGATCAAGTACAGTCGCGATGAAGTGCAGAGGATCTGAATAGATCTCACTGTAACGTGTGCTGACAGACTCTGAGAGCACTTTTCATTGTTTTCACTCCGTGGTCCGTCTCAACCTCTTTGCTTAGGAGACGCTTTGCAGGTGGAACGGATCGGCTACTGACACACGTGCAGGTCGCGAAAATTTTCGGTGGCCGAATATTCGGTGCATCCCTAAACACCAAGGTTACAATAATCTGACAAACTCAACACTGCAGGTTAAAGATAATGCCTTAACTTTGAAAACATTTGATTACGTTCCACACTGCTACTTTTTCACACGGGTACATTGTTTTTTTTAGTAAAACATGGCAACAAGCCATGTCTATTATTGTATTATTAAAACTACTCTAATCCATATTTTTGTATGCAGTTGTGGAATGTACATTTATTCAAGTACTTAAGCAAAAATAATAGGCATTTTATCCAGTTTTATCCGGCATTAAAGCTCAGATAAAAACACTATACACTACCTGCTCAGCACCAAACCGTAGACAAAGTTAGTGACTTGCTGGTAAACATGGTGGAGCATTTAGCCGATAAACAGCCAGATATTTACCTCAGGAGTTGGTGGAGACCAGAAATAGAGCTTGTTTTTAACAATGACTTTATCCCCTCTTATCTTTTTGAGTTAACTTTATCCTATTTTATTGTATTTGCCCTTCTTTTGTTTTATTTTGTTATGATGCTTTTTCATGCATTTTATGCATGAATTGTGTTATAGAAATAAAGTTCTATAATTATTATAATCGTCATAGTAGTCATCGTTAAAAAGGGAGTGAACACATATACATTCAAGACAAATATGTATAAGACTTACATTCATCTGGTGTGAAGATACATGGTTTTAAATGAATGCTAATGTTGCTCCATGTCTGCTGGATGTGCAAAAGGTGTTTACCATACCAAGGATATTTTCCTGCTCTCTAACAAGTCCTGAACCAAACTTCTTTGAGCATTTTTAGTTATAAAAATGATTAGATTATATAATTTAAAAAAACGAGAGATTAATCTGACAATCAGAAGATGCCAAGTATGGAATGCACCGTAAACGTTTAAAGATGGCTAACTTAGATATAGATAAATACATCCATCAATCTTTTGTAAATGTTAATGATTTTTTTAGCAGTACCAAGCAGAAGCAACTAAGACACCTTGCCATCTTAAACACTAAACCTGGAATTTACACTTGCACTTGCAAAGGTCACAGACTGAGATGTAGAAATGATTTATAGCAATAATCAAATTGGCTGAGAGCAAACAGGTAATAAGCCGAGTCAGTGCTAAATCAAGACAGGCATAAAAGCAAATAAACAAAAAAAGGCTGAACTGTGAGGGAGCTAATGAGAGCTGACTGAAGGTAAAAAAGTCATTTCTAAGGAGAAAGTGATGTATTGTTGCATGGCTGTGCTGGCTGCTGCGCCGGTGGCTGCAGCGGGCCCTCAGAGAGCCGCAGTCCACCCTCACCTGATTATTTTTCACCTTGTTTACAGCGGCACTCCTTCGTGGTACTGCCTCCATCTCCCTCCCTGCATGGACCTGTCTCATTACGTCCATCTCAACAAGTCACTCACGCGAGAGAGAGAGAGAGAGAGAGAGAGAGAGAGAGAGAGAAGGAAGGAGGGAGAGATGGGTAGGGGACAGGTAATACAAGGACAGGTGAGGAAAGACGATTAGAAAGAAATGAATATAGTCGGAGAAACATTGTCTAAATCCGTCCTGACAAGAGACGAGAAAGTGTTTAGTGTGGAAATCACTCAGAGCGTGTAAATTCATCTGAAGCAGGACGGGCAGGGAAGGACAAAGTAGCACCGTACATCAAGTGTGGCTCTGCTTTATATCAGGAATTATGTTCTGGAGTAAACAGTTGTTACAGCGCACGTCCACAGGCAGAGAGTCCTGCAGCCTTTCCTGCATCTCATTAGTCTCTCCTCATACGCTGTCAGTCTCAGCCAAGGTATATCAGCTGACATGTATATTGGGCAAATTAATGTATTTTCCTGAGATTTTGTCATGTCTGGGAGGTAGCATGCCCAAACTCTCAAACAGGAGCAGATTAGAGAGTGCTGGCAAAAAAAAAATTAACAAACTACTACGCTTACAAGTTCGGTATGAAATACATGAAATAGCCATAGCCTTGCACTGAGTCCAAAAGGCTCTCACCTTTTCCCGCACAATAATCTTTGACATATTTCCAAACTAAATAACAGCAATTAAAATTTCATGGTTGGGACTGGTTGCCAGACAACCAGCAGAACCTCCAGGAAGTTACTGGTCCTGGCCAATATATCAATATTATATCAATATGGTGATATGAGACTAGATATCGTCTTAGATTTTGGATATTGTAACATGCCATACGTGTTCGCTTTTCCTGGTTTTAAAGGCTGCCTTACAGTAAAGTGATGTCATTTCCTGAATTGACCAGACCATTCTAGCTATACTATTATTTGCCTTTAACCACTTAGACATTATGTCCACATCATTGATGATTATTTATCTAAAATCTAATTATAAATAATATTTAGTGAAAGCAACAATTGTCAACCCTACAATATCGTCGCAATATCAACATTTACGTATTTGGTCTAGAATATTGTGATATCGAATGAGTCCTTACCCCAAGTGAAGGAGTTCAAGTACCTTGGGGTTTTGTTCGCGAGTGAGGGGACAATGGAGCGGGAGATTGGTCGGAGAATCGGCGCAGCGGGTGCGGTATTACATTCCATCTATCGCACCGTTGTGACGAAAAGAGAGCTGAGCCAGAAGGCAAAGCTCTCGATCTACCGGTCAGTTTTCGTTCCTACCCTCACCTATGGTCATGAAGGCTGGGTCATGACCGAAAGAACGAGATCCAGGGTGCAAGCGGCCGAAATGGGTTTCCTCAGGAGGGTGGCTGGCGTCTCCCTTAGAGATAGGGTGAGAAGCTCATGTCATCCGTGAGGAGCTCGGAGTAGAGCCACTGCTCCTTTGCGTCGAAAGGAGCCAGTTGAGGTGGTTCGGGCATCTGGTGAGGATGCCCCCTGGGCGCCTCCCTAGGGAGGTGTTCCAGGCACGTCCAGCTGGGAGGAGGCCTCGGGGAAGACCCAGGACTAGGTGGAGGGATTATATCTCCAACCTGGCCTGGGAACGCCTCGGGATCCCCCAGTCGGAGCTGGTTAATGTTGCTCGGGAAAGGGAAGTTTGGGGTCCCCTGCTGGAGCTGCTCCCCCCGCGACCCGACACCGGATAAGCGGACGAAGATGGATGGATGGATGGATGGATATTGTGATATCGGATTTTCTCCATATCGCCCAGCCCTACCGGAACGTAGAGGTGAATTGTTGTTTTTACACTAATTGAGTGTGCATTTGAGGTAGGCTGGATTGGTTACCTTTGGACACAGGCAGGTTAGCTCTTGCATACGGTTTTCAGTCTTCATGCTAATATTTTTGTTCTGGCTTTATATTCAGACAGACAGAAACGAGAGTGGTATCGATCTTCTCATCTAAGCATGATTAAAACAAAAAATAAAATGTCAAACTCTTGCTTTAATAGCTAAGACAACTTGTAGTGCTACTGTTTATAATTGTTTCACTCATTGATGTAAAAACTTTAATCAAAACAAACAAAACTATAGATTAGATGATATCTCCACCCTGGCCCGGGAACGTTTCGTGATCCCCCAGTCAGAGCTGGTTATGTGGCTCTAGTCTCGCATTGCCAGACCTTCCTCCACAGTGCTGCTGCGGAGGGTCTGGCTAGTCCACACAGCATTCCGGGATGGGGAAAAAAAACTTGCTCTGGTTTATTGGCATTTCTTTTAACCAACCAGAATCGTCTTGGGCGGCGGAGCAACATTGTCACTGCAAAATAGCTTCGGGAAGGAACTTGTTTCGGCGGAACACGTGTACGTTCAAAAGTTGTTTTAGTCGTGCAACAGAAAACTCAGATTGGACAGATAGTCTAGCTAGCTGTCTGGATTTACCCGGCAGAGATCTGAGGAGCATTTAACCGTAGTCCTCACAAATCCACCGAAGTTAAGAATGCCAACACAAAGAAAGTGGAAGGTGAGTGATATCCGGCCGAAACGAGGGTCATCCGGCGCAATTTCCTGCGGCACCTGAACAAGCCCGGAATAAAACGTCGCCAATATAGACAAATACACTCTAAACTCAACTCTGTTAAAAAGACGGTGGTAAAAAGTGAATAACACTATTACGGATTTAAATTATATCCCAAACCTAAAAAAAACAGATCTCTGTTACAACCGATATAGCAGATTGCATTCTCTTTGGTCAGTCATTCATTTATATTATATATATATATATATATATATAAATAAAAAACATTACATGAAAATAAAGTTTGACCAGTGATCAAAGACAACTGTAAAGGATATTTCTTGTTCTGATTGTTGTAGGGTTTGCAACACAATAAGTTTAACTGTGTCTTCAGTGGTGGTTCTAGTCCATTTAAACCAACGGCTAGACTGGGACCATCTGGTCTTTTAGAGGGGCCAGTTAGATTCACTCTAAAACCAATTATACTAGTGACTAGGTTTAGAAACCAAGTCAGAGAGGTCATCTTTAGATCGGGTACTATCGTTTTATTTCGGTGGAATACACCAAACCACATGCCATTCATATGGTGTACTTTAAGACGGCGAATCATAGATGCACATATCATAGATACATGACTTACAAATGTTTCTTATTTATCTTCTAAGCATACAAAAATGTAATAATTGTCATTATACAGCACAACTCAAAAACAAATCCAGGATGACAAAGGTCCTCAAAGCTAGCAGACCTGCTCAGGCTCATTCACATCTCACACAATTCAACAGGTGACTAACAACCAAGAAATGCAAAAGGGAGGAAAGCCCTAATGATTCAAAGCTCTCCAGGCTCTGTCGCTACTCTCTGTGTCTGTAGACATTAGCAACAACACAACGGCTTTAGTGTAGGCAAACCAAGCACAGCCAGGGGTTAAATACTCTCACAACCAGGAACGTAACCAGTCAGCAAAGATATAAAAGCTACATAACAGACGGACAGAGGGTGTATCTGGCTTACCTTATTTGACGTCCATTCTCCTCTCTTTTGTGGAGGTTAAGTGTCCATATCGGTATAATGTCCCACTGCTTTTGCTGTGACGGCAATTTAGTTTGTTGGTTGACAAAACTCCATCCCTGCTAGCTTGCTAGCTAGCAAGCCTCACAGAAGCTGATATTAGCAACACTAGAAAACAATTCTAACATTACCTTTCCAGATTGTTTAATTTAAAATGTGCGGTTAACTTTCTATTGTTTGTTGTGTAAGGCCTGAGTAGAACTAACTTTCTTTACATTTCAATACACAAGTCCATTCCGTTTCGCAAAGGCATCACAGTGACGATTTTTTAATCAATTTCACCTGGCGTCTCTTCGGCAGACTCCTCGTAATTGCGTCGATTTTTAGAGTGCAATACCATGTTTGACCACAAAGGCTGACCACTTGCAGCTATTACAACCCAGGGGGGGCGCTGTTTCATTCTCTCGAGATTGAAACTAAAAGGATACAATGTACAGGAATAGTTATTATGACCCAAGAGTGTATCTTAATGTCTTAATATTTAGAATAAGTGACAATCAATTAATCATGAAATATAACTTGATAACATTATTGCTGCAGACCACAATTTGATTTTAGAGTCACCTATTGTTATCTGAACTATGATTTGGCAGTCTTGATTCAGTTGAAGTCAGACGGGAATTGCATCATACAATACAATGATCTGGATATTTACAATGTCCCTTTATGCACACATCTTTATCATCTGCACTGCAATAGTCATTAGCTTAAGCATGTTACCAGTACATAAACAACAAAATACTTTCAGCCTTTTGAAGTTGCACTTACCAAATTAAAAGTAGTTTTGCCATGTATTCTGATACCAGCAGTGAAGATGTTTGATAAAATATAAAACTGGCCAAAAGTACAAAAATAAGACTCAAAACACAAATGTCCTTGATATAATATCATCAATAATGGTTAATGATAATAACCGCAGCACAATTTTCATTTTCATAGTGTACATTTAATTCTCTGTCATGAGAAATCTTCAACCAAATGCCTTGAAGTTTATTGTGGGGGTTTCTTTGTTTATCATCATATGTAAGTAGTACTGTGGTTAATTAATGAAATAAAATATGGTTACATCAAGTAATCATACAAGTAGAAGTTTGACCTGCTACCCATTAGGCTAAATAACCAATGAGTAAAGGCAACACATGAAATGGCCCAATGAGCAAATGAGTTTCACAGCTCATTATCAAGGGCAAGGTTCAAGTGCAGCCAGTCGGAGTTTGAGTCTGGACCATAAAGGTGTAAAATGCAAATGTCTAAGGTGTAAAAGTGCTTCCTGGCAGAACACCCAATGGGACATGGTTGACTTTACACAAATGTTTCTAATTTTTTTCTCAATAACATTTTCTCAATTCTTTTTAATGAAATGAAGTTGCTTCCGTCCGGCCGCAGATAGCGTCTGCCTACTTGCACGACCAATAGGCTCAATGGATGGATGTTTATAAAAGTAATGCAACTGTTCCATCTTAATGGTGTCATTGGATATAGAAGCAGGTTAAAATGTCTGACAACCTGTCCATGCGTGTCTTGCATGCTTCATCTTGACATTGTGCTGGATGAAGCCGTGCATCTCATGCTGTCGCCGATCCCGCGGATCATCGATCAGTCCCTCCAGTTCCTCGGAGGCCTTTCGTTCACCGCCGCCATGGCTGCGATTAGCTTGTCACTCTCCACATTTCTGGAGCAGAACTAATCAGGCTGGAGAAGAGACTCGCCCCACTGCTATCCATGCGTGACTTGTCCTACCAATGTATGCAAGCGATGAACAGAAGCACAGCAGAATTGGATTTTATTTCCACATTCTCTCGTGTGCTGATGGAAAGCAGATCTGTTGTGCCGCTAGAGACGCATGGGGTTCATCTGTCTTCTGTGTAATTGATCAGCAAGAGTGAATGAGTGTGATCAAGAGGTGATTGTATAGTAATTAGCAGGTTTAAACTGATATATTAGTCTATTAGATACTGACTTTAAGCCGGTCAAGTTGTCTGAGATGACAGAAAACAGTCTGGACTCTTTCCTATGATTTTCTGTAAATGAAGTTTAAAGTCAAAGTGAAATCTTTTTTCTAAGAAGATCAAGACATATGTATCTTTAGTTTTAGTTCTGACTTCTATACCTATTTGGTCAAAATGGCAATGATAAATTGCAAAAATTATACATTTAAAGCCAAAGTGCACAACTATTTTATATTAATGAACGTCCGTTACATTCAAGCCATGGCCAAATTTAAGCTCTACAAAACTCAGTATTTCTCAGTATCGCACGCAGAAGTTCCAGTGATGTGTTTTACATCACCGCTGAGAAAGGACAACAGCAACAGTCAGCTTTGGAGACTAAGAGGACATACAACTTACAAGACAATTACCTCTTCTGAAGAGTCCCTCATGTGTTTTAATCCTCCATGTTAGCAACTGCGTGGAGGAGAGGTGGGGGTGGCTTGCGTCATGTGGATACACCGACAGTGTTGTTGTCATTACTCCTCATGGAGGAGACAGAAACTACGCACTATAGCTTTAAAGGTATTTTCTGAAATAACACACCCTATGTTGAAAATGTGTTAAGTAGGGACTGCTCTTGTTTTTAATTGCCCTCTTATTAACTACACCAGTGATTCTCACCTGTTTTTGTTATATTTACATATTGTAATTTGGGTATTGTTTTATGATCAGAATATTTATTTGTACTATAATGTCTTGATTGTTTTTATTACCTTTTATTCGTGCTGTAATCAGGGCGTCATTGGAAAAGATAGCTTGCTCTCAATGGCCCTCCCTGAATGAATAAAGGTAATAATAATAATAATAATAATAATAATAATAATAATAATAATAATAATAATAATAATATAGTGTTCTCCAGGTGGTGTAGAATTTTGGTACCGGCTGACAATGTTTGTACTGGTAATTAGATTGGCACTAAAAATCATAATATCACCTTGGCCACAAAAGTTAAAACCACTCCAGCTCGGGTGCAATGCAGTTAGCCGTCACTTAGTACAATCTGTGTCTTGAGCACTCCCTACATTACTCTGGGATTCCAAACGTTGCTCACTCTATGTCAGGATTTCAGAGTGTTGACGTAACCTGTTGCTGGTCATTTGTCCTTGCAACAATGGGACCATTTACCCTAGTTAGACCCCCTTGTTTGTACCAGACTGTATATAAAGTAGTCTTGCATTGCCAGACCTTCCACCGCAGTGCTGCAGAAAAGGGTCTGGCTAGTCTACACAGCATTCCGCATGCCCTTATTCTATAAAAAGACAATATTTCTCCAAAGCTTTTTACATGGCTGATGAAAATGAACATTCCACTAATATTCCTGTTTACATGCAGCCATGCAAAGTAGGATTCTTTTTTTCAAAGTGATATTTCTTTTCACCTACGAGAATTTCCCTTGTTGACTTGTAATTCCAGCTGTCGTGAACATTTTTACCCACTCTCCTGCTTGAGATTAGGTAGGTTATGAGGTGAATGCAGCAAAAGTAATATCAAATGGGAATCAGTCCTAACATTAGCAAGCTAAATTAGCTATCTTCCTTTTTTTGAGTGGAGGCATGGCTAGCTAGCAACTAGCAGATATTTCTATAAAATGCTTTTATCCTCTTTGATAAAATGGAAGAAATTGACACAATAGCTGTAGTATCATAACAGTTTATATTTACTTGCATACAAGTGAGGAGAATTCGTCTTTCTGGTCACACACACAGGAAATGCATTACCTTCTGAACTGAATTGTCTGATAGAGAGATGAGAGGAGCACACATTGCTATGAAATCATTGATTTCTACTTAAAGTGAGTGCATTTTAAGTGCTTTATATCCACATAAAAAGACCTGGTCTGAAGCCAGTGTGAGAATAAAATAAAAAGCAGTCTGTGTAGGGATATTCAGTTAAGAAATAATGCGGTCACACCACTTGTTTTTTGTTTTCTTTCATGATTCAATGAGTCACAGACCGAGTCACGTGGGAGGAACAAGGCTCTGCATGGACAAATTAACAATTCAGCTCCGGGATAAAAGTTTCTCACTTTACATGCTTGGCCCCAAAAGTCTATTCTGTGCAAACATTTTTCTTTTGAAACGAATTCAGTGCTGCATATTTGGCCACATGAAATATTAACAATCTTTTAATATTTTAGTGCAAATAATGAGGGCTCTTGACCTCTGTATTTAAATTTAATCATTACATGCAGAATTTATTAACTGCATTTTACCTTGTCTGTCTAGGAAATGTTCCCAGTAATGTTCCCAGGAAGTGCAGAGTGATAAAGAGGCCTGTCTCCCCATAATAGATGAAAACAATTGAAAAATCATCAGGCAAAATTTGTCATGAAGTACCCTATTTTCTAAGGGGAAAATCCACTAACAAAAAAATCTATCCACTAAATGAGCAAGCCTCTGAATCTGATTACTTAACTAAGAATCAGACCAAATGTTTTGACTTTGGACTCTATAAAAAAGGTGGAAACAGTGGGACTGTGAAAAGGTAAAAGGGGCCAAGCATGAAGCGTGTGACAGCTCCATCACAGACGTGCTGAAGGTCAGCTGCGACGTAATTGCTGCGTCCCGTTCCCATTTGTCTAAACCGGGGCATTTGCGTTCAGAAATCAGCTGCAGGTGAAAAGGCATTTGGCTGCCTGTCATCCTCAGTCACCTTCATCCTGTCCCATATCAGCACAGAGCCATGACAGGCGGCCACAGATACAGCTGCAGCCAGAGACACATCTATATATATATATATATATTTACATCCATCTCACACACACACACACACACACACACACACACACACACACACACACACACACACACACACACACACACACACACACACACACTAAATGATATCATTCTAATGTAATAGGAATGTGAAGCTAATGCTAAAAATGTGCATTCTGTCTGATTGTGCATGGATGACAGTACAGTTTAGCTTGTTGCAAACAATACGGTGATTGTATCATGTATTTTTTCTGTTTCCCAGATAAGAAATGACACGCATTTCATATTTATTTAAAGGGGATGGGTCACATAGCATACAAAACAACACATTTTCTCACTTCCCGTGAGGGGTGTCCATGCAGATGTGAGTTTTGATTGGTTTTTAAATATGCATCTCAGATGTCTGCCTCCATCACAATAAAATCCTCTGACCATTACCAACAGATTCCATTGGAATTACGACATCTTCTACCAGAGAAAACTATTCACAGTGAGTATTATTATCTTGGGTAGCAAGGACACTGTTCCTGAGAAATGAAGTTGCTGTTGAATATTTCTAAATAAAATCTTTCAGGACAATTTCAATTAACCTCCAGTGTTTGGGTAAACTGACCCTGATGCTTTTAGAAAAGTACTAACAACAAAAACACAGCTTCTTTGCTTTTTTCACAAAGTGAGTAAACTAGTTAGGAAAGAAAATCTATTTTTTTTTCATTTCATGTTTATTTAAATAGGGTCAGATACTACGTCATAGACATTTGTGATGTACAGCATCACAGCATTTATAGCTATTGCTAGTTTCCAATGCCTTATAGTTAAATGTTCCATGACATGGTGCTCTTTGGATGCTTTTATATAGACCTTAGTGGTCCCCTAATACTGTATCTGAAGTCTCTTTCCCGAAATTCAACCTTGGTGCAAAATTACAGCCACTAGAGCCAGTCCCACAATGAGCTTTCCTTAGTATGTGCCTTTTCTGTGTCTGTAGCTATTGAGGAGGAAAGGGGGGGGGGGGCAAGGTGGAGGGTGGGGGTGTGGCCTTGACCAACTGCCACTTTGCTTGTTTGAAAGCCATGATGTCTCTCTCTTTCTCATGGGTGGGCCAAATTCTCTGGGCGGGCAAAGCAGAGAAAGGGGAGGTAACCTCTGCTCCTTATGACCTCATAAGGAGAAGATTCCAGATCGGCCCATCTGAGCTTTCATTTTCTCAAAGGCAGAGCAGGATACCCAGGGCTCGGTTTACACCTATCACCATTTCTAGCCACTGGGGGACCATAGGCAGGTGGGGGAACTCCTATTAATGTTAAAACTCATAAAGTGAAATTTTCATGCCATGGGACATTTAAGGAATCAATGGTTGATTTGCGTTTTAAAGGCAAGGTTGGTAGCTATTTCCAATATACACTTTATATATTTTTTGAAACGGTGTTTTCACCCCGACAATAATAAATAACTTATTGGCTCTGAAAAAGGAGCAAAAAAGATCTGTCATCCCTAGCTGCTGTAATCCTGTCAAAACGCCCACCAATCACTACCTCACGATCCGCTTGGAAAGAACCAATGAAAGGAATAGTTTGAGAAATAAGCATATTTACTTTCTTGCAGAGAGTTAGAGGAAAAGAGGGATACCATCGCATGTGCGCTAAATATGAAGCTCAAACCAGGAGGGAATTAGCTTAGCTTAGCATAAAGTATATAGAAGCATGGGGGGAAACCACTAGCCTGGCTCCATCTAACCTCAAAAATACAGTAGCACCTCTAAAGCTCACTACAACAGAAAGTATTGTGATATCCAAACACAATGCTGTAACTATTTTGTGGCTAACAGAAGCCAGGCGGAATGACTTTTTGGAGTCTTGTCGTTTGCTTTAAACTTTTGGTGGCAAAGAAAACATAACACAGATAAGATAGCTATCTTTTTTATTGCAATATAGATAAATAATGAATCGTTAAAGGTTCAGTTGGTGATATGTTTTTCTCATAATTTGCTGTCACTACTGTATATCCTGACAGTCGTACATGAGACAAACATTGGAAACATTTGGAAAATGTTAACAATGGCAGCTTTAAGGCAATCACCACTTATAAAACTTGGCCAGGCAAAATTGTAGCTCCTCTATTTCCTATGATTTACACAAATCAAATGGTGAAATACAGTAGATACATATTACAGCCTGAGTTAATTTGCATAATATATTCTGGATTTATTAATTTGCTAATGTGAAAATGTATAGCTACAGTATGTCATGATCGTGGTAAAGGTGAGGGTATATTATTTTCTCAAAGTGGTTTTAGATTCAACTTCAGATGAGGAAGAGTAAGTTATATGAGGTAGTTTGGGATTAGAGGTTTGAAGTCATATTGCACTCGAGCTGTGTGGGTGACTGCTGAATCACCTCGGTGTGTGCACTCAACTGAACTTGCTATCATCTTTATTTCAGCTCTATATTGTATAATATTCGCTGCTCGGTGGTATATTTCTGAGCGGAGATTTTCAAACAAAATGCTGCCACTGTTTAGTCTAGTTGCTTTGTTGCTCTGCTTTCCGGGACAAGCCAGTGATTAGCAGCAGCTGCAGACCTTTTTTTCTGTCAGTAAATTAGCTAAACAACATCCAACATTATTACACTTGCAAAAGTGAGAACGCAAACAAGTGAAAACACGAAGAGCAAGTAAATTATTCAAAGTGTTTACATGCTTTTGTGTGAAGGATAATATCACTATGGTGTTTGGAAGGAATACTCGACTCCAGTCAGCGTAGTTGGAGATACTGTACACTTCTGTGTGAGTGCTTGTTTTCCTTCAGAAGAAGCCATTTGCTGCTGTTCACATACTCGTTCAGCATGAAAAACAGCTTCAACCGAATGAGCTAATCCTTCACGGTAAACAAGGAGAAAGTTTGTTTTATCCTTATTTTGCTGAGCCAAGTTCAGTGTTTTCATATCAGCGCTGCATAATGTTACTCTCTGCTTGGTATCAATCACCTGACACCCACATAAAGGAAATGGAAGCAGGTAATTTCAAGCAAGGTTTGAAATCCAATTGCATATACTGCAAACTGCTTTAGGGGATGTAAACCATACATACACAGAGGTAGTTTATTTCGTCTAATCTGTTTATTTAAAATGTCTCTGAAGCACTCTGTAACTAGTGTTTTCAAAAGTCTAATATAATTGAGAAGTTATTAGAAATGGAGTGTATTTCAAGGCCCAGAAGATGCTGTTTTCTCTCATAAAAGATCAAACTGCAATTGATGTCTCTTCACAGAGAAATTTGTCTTGTGTGTTTTTTTTTTTATTTAATTTTTTTAAAGAGAGGCAGAGAGAGGAGGGTCACCATGCAGCAAAGGGCAGTGGGTCAGATTCGAACCTGGACCGCTGCCAAGAACTCAGCCTACATGGGGCGCACACTCTACTGGGTGAGCTAGAGGTCACCCCTTGTGTGCATTGTTTTAAAGAGCTCTTATAGTCTCACAAATCACAAGATATCTCTTCACCAGAATACAATACAAAGACACATTTACACACAGTGCACACAAGGGTACCCAGTTTAAAAGCAGCAATATTCTGTTCTACCCTGTGGAATTGAACACATACCTACAGTAGCACAAGGTTACATGACACAAGGTACAAACAATTTCAGACATGCACTTCATCAAAGCGCCATGTCTCCTCTTCACAATGGGAGATATGCCGTCAGCAAGTGAGAGCAATGTCACTTACCCACTTGTGTTTTGTTCACATCGAGGCTTGCACAGCTTTTGTTGAAAAGATGTCGGAAATTAAACAAACTTACACGTGAATCACCAAAAGTAGACAATTTACATTAAAAAAACATTTAACTACAGTACATCAATAATACAATTGTTTTCTTCTGCTTCATTCTTATGAAATAAATATGAGTCATTTTAATGAAGTGTTGGCTTTTCCCCTTAACATCAATATCCTGATATCAATTAGCTTTGCTGTAGTGACTACATGCCAGCTAGTGATTCTCAGTAATCAGATTTCATTACTGGTGGAATGTTTCAGTCAGAAATTAGTACGTTAATAACTCGGTGGGTGGAGCTTTTTTTTTTTTTTTTTTAATAAACAAAAGTTCCTTTGTTGCCTTGGAAATAACAATCTCAACTTAAGGTTCACTTGCTAGCTTTCTCTTTTTTTTTCTACTACAGCTAAAAGCCTCCCCAAAAAGCCTAGTGACTGAGTTTTGTCAAACTGCATTTTCCTTTTAACCTAACATGGATGAGTAGAAACACTCAAAGGACTGCTTACTCCGATTCTCCACCGGCACGTCTGTGCTGCGTTCCGGTTTTGTTCAGTCCTCCGCCATGCGCCATACCACACCGGTAGCCTCTCAGAAGCGGAGTGGCTTGTCCCAGACTCGCATATTTTATTGTCTCTACAAGTACTTTACAGAAAAATCACGTGTTTATTAAGCTACTACCTACCTTCCACTCCAAGCACTCCTGTAATTTAACTCCATGCCTTCTCTTTTCTGGTGTCGTCCTTATAAAAAAGATCTGTGATGTTGTATAAGGTTTGTCAACCTCCAAAATGAATCTCTCGTTGTCTGTGGTCTTGCAAAGGAGACATAAACAATATTAGGGGGGTCTTGTTTGGTAAATGGACTGGATATGCTCGCTGTTTCACTTCCTCGCGTGAAAATAGACCTGCCGCGTATCTTTAGCGGAGTGGGGAGCCGTTTCACGCACGCTTCTGGGACGCGCCGTGGTGTGGCTGGTGGAATATCAAGCATTGACTTGAATGGCAGCGATGGCTTGCGGGGAACGCAGCACATACGTGCCCTGTGGAAAACAGGGGTAAGACCAAGTAAGACCTGCAGCTAGCACTGGTGCTACGAGAGCCAGCTAATAAGCTAGCATGTTTACTGACAGTTGATCATTGGCTGTGGGAACTACACATTCTTGGCTGCGTATTTGACAATGTTATATCATGAGTTCATTTTTTTTTTATTTTAAGAGTTAACTGTGAAAGGGTTATTAGAAATTAGGTTAGCTGTCTTTTTACGAAAATAACCTTGAGCTGTAATATTTTTTCGGTTGGTGTTTGTCTGGACGCCCCACCTATTGAAGAATTTAATGGACAACTCTGTGATAGCAGAACATTAATACTGGTTTTGAAACAGTACACGATTTACAGTACATGTCTGATTTACAGTCTTGCATTGCCAGACCTATCTTCACAGCGCTGCGGAGGAAGGTCTGGCTGGTCTACACAGCATTCCGTGATGGGAGAAAAACATGCTCTGGTTTATTGGCATTTCTTTAAACCAGTCACAATCATCTTGGGCGGTGCTAAGCCCCGGACACAATAAAGGTGCCTCTGCAAAATAGCCTCAGGAAGGAACTTGTTTTGGTGGAACATATGTACGTTTAAAAGTTGTTTTAGTCGTGCAACAGAAAACTCAGATTGGACAGATCAGTCTAGCTAGCTGTCTGGATTTACCCTGCAGAGATCTGAGGAGCAGTTATCCATAGTCCTCATAAATCCACCGGAGTTTAGAACGCCAACAGAAGGAAAGTGGAAGGTGTGGGACATCCGGCCTAAAAAGAGGGACATCCGGCGGAATTTCCAGCGGCACATGAACAATCCCGGAAGTGGAATGTCATCGATATAGACTACAGTACATGTAGCATAGCTAGCAAGAAAGCATGCTTCCACCCTACCAATGCCCACGTGGCCATTGCGTTGAAGGATGGAGTGGTCCCTCTGAAGTCTCCCGGTGGACAAGAGGCCCTAGGTCCTAGATCAATTCATATCAGAAAAAAAAGGTTGAAAGCTCTGGAAGGAAGCTAGTAAGTGGACCGTGAGTTGGGATTGATTTTACAAACATTGGTTCTATGGCTAAGTAAATAACGTCATTAAAACAAATGTAAAGTAAGACGGGAACAATATTATTGATTGTATGAAAATGAAGTCATTGCCAGTGATACATTTTTTTTTAATTATAATTGACTAGTTTTCCATTAGTTAGCTAAATCACCATCTCAAAATTTGTGGCTGAGTTGGGTTGAGGGAATGTAATAGAGAGTGGGGGCAGAGTAAGAATCAGATGAACAAGCAGAATAAATTGTAAACAGGACAAAATATAAAATGCAGAATGAAAAAAAAATTATGATGAGCGAATAGATAGGAACATATGTGTGTCTGAGCAGGGACAAAGAACACCAATAAGACCTTGATTCTACAAGAAAAGATGGATAGGGGATATTGATTCCTATGCGTCTTTCACCTGCAATCAGATACTGTACAAATTGCCTTTTGTCGATTCGTAATTATATAGGTGAATGATTTCTTAGCAAAGCCATGGGAGTGATAAAATGTGCTTTTTTGCTGATGCCTGGGCTAGCCATGCGAGGTGGAGAAAGAGAAGAAAAAAAAAAAGCACACGGGAGGCTTAAATCTAAATAAGTGATGGAGGGGAGAGGGCTTTCTATCCCAGAAGTGTGAATATCGTCTTAATAACAAATCTCGGCCAGTTCAACAGAACAGCGTTACGCTTGTCATGGACAAATTTCCATCTCAGTCAACATGACCTCGGGCCTCGGATTTTATCCACAGCTTAGGAATGTAAAAATACATTTGTCATTGTACAAGTTCGTGCTCCGACTACTGTCAGTGACACAGGCATGGATTGGATTTGATCCGTCTTCATTAAAGAGATGGATAGGGAGTTATGAGAACATACATATTGTGTCCTTTAAATCTTTGTACTTTACAATGAAGAACATCTTGAGGAAAACAGCAGACAATGCTAGATCCCACACATTGAAACAACAGACTGATGCATTCTGAACCATAAAAAGGTGAAAAACTTTTCTGTTCTCCCACTGTGGCTCGTCTGAAACCCTAACACTGCCCTGCTGTGGGCCTCTGCTCCTTGAATACATTTTTTTTCACAGAAGAATGTATGACTGCATTTGCTGATGAGAGTGCCAGAGAGAATGAAAAATGGCAAAGGCGATAGTTCTTGCTTTATCTTATCTGCCACCTCCGTCTCAGGTGAATTGCATGAGATTCAGTTATTGTCATGGAAACGCTGAAATATTCCATATTAAGTGTTTAACTACTCATGCAGGTGGCATGCCACAAGATCATTATATGTGCCTTAAGAAATTAGCCACATATCCATGAACTCTGGACCTGTGTCTCCACACAGATTTCTTCTGTTTACACTGAGTACAAAACAGCAGTCTGAGCTGTAATACTGTATAAGAGCCAAAACCTACTTTAATGTTTCATTAAGTCACTTAATCTAGTTTTCATAATGTTGCTTAAAGCTAAAGTATTAAAGCTGCAGTAATATATATATATATATATATATATATATATATATATATATATATATATATATATCTTTTTTAAGGTTATTTTTTTTGGGCTTTTCCGCCTTTTTTTATTTTTGACAGGACAGCTAATTGAGAAAGGGGAGAGAGAGGGCGAAAACATGCAGGAAATCGTCACAGGTCGAATTCGAACCCTGGACCTCGGCGTTGAGGCATAAACCTCTCCGTATATGTGCGCGTGCTCTACCACTGAGCCAACCCGGCCACAATATTTTAATATCAATTTATTAAATGACAATGTGTTATGTGAAAGGCATTTGTAGTGACAAACCCACAGAAAATCATCACCTTACTGTGCAGTTTACCTCACCTCTACAGAGCAAACTCAGTGACTAGTTAGCGAACAAAATAAGCGGCTAAAGAGCCAGCTATTTCCCTGAGAAGCTGGTGGAAACCAAAATGGTGCGAAAAGGAGAGTGTTGGGAGTATTGGACTAAAATCACCAGGTGGTCAGAAACACAAACCCAAATGAATGCTAATGTTGCCCTGTGTCTGCTGATGTGAACAACAAACAGGCAACTGTTTTCTAGCAATTTCCATGTTACTTTGGTAAGTACAATAACATCTGGCAGAAAAGATGGCAAAAACCTACGCAATATAATCCAAGTTGTAATAGCCTAGAAGTATCCTTTAACAATGCTACTTGATAGAGATTTGATTCTCTGCCTGAACCCGATTGGGCGCTATGGGCCAGGCTGTAATTTCTCAAAATTCCCCCAGGCGAGTTGGGTTTGCGCAAATTTTCCGGTGTTTTCTCTTTTTTTTTATAATCTGTGTAATGTCTTAATACCATATGGACTGTGTACTGCTGTACATCTATTCAACTTACATGCATGGATAAAAAGCAGTGAAAATTCTGGGTTTTAATCAGGCTTGGGCCCAAAACTGCTGCCGTTGTTCGGGTGTAGGTCGGTCTTGGACAGAAACCGTGGTGGCCTTATTTTTTTGTGCAAGATCATAGCTCTGCGACTTGTTGTTTGGGGATATAGCACAGCTACAAAATGGATGTGACTTATTTTGCTGTGGTTTCTCATGTGAATCTTTCTCACATTTTTCAGTGCATACGGGCATACTGGTTTCCTCCCAGAATAGATATGAGCAGTGTGAATGAAGGCTTAGAGAGAGCTGCATCAGCTTCCTTAAACCCTCGCCTGGCTATCTTTTCACCGTCCCACACCAGAGGTTTGACAGAAACATGTGCACATTTTAAGAAGCAGTCTGGATTTCCAGATGGGCAACTGTATTCATCTCTGTGAGAGAGGAGGAAAGAGATATTGTCTACCTACCCTGCAGCCAAAATAAAAACCCAGTGGGAGTTTGGAAGTCAAGACACTTTACATGCAAATTACTTTGTACGTTCAATGCTACTTTGTGTAGTAAAATGAAAGAAAACAGTAGAATTAAGAAATTTGTGTTTTTAGCTGGACTGCCGGATAATTCTTTGCAGCATTTGATGTACAGCCGTGTGCGGGTGTCTTCTTTGCATGTGTTTTTGGTTTCATTTTCCGAGGGTGAAATGGGGTCGGTGATAAGACTGCAAGAAGGAATAGTGTCTCTTCGGTCTCACATTTTCCCATTGCAGTGGGACTGACCCCCGGCTTCGCCACGGCCGACACATCTTATAGATATTAAAAGATTATGCCGGTCAGAGGTTACAAAGATTGTGACAAGTAACTGAGACATGAACAACAATCTGAGCGCGGATATATCTCATATTAGTTTTCTGCCACGTCCCTTTTATCTCATTCTTGTTGTAGAACACGTTTCTAAGTGTCAGTCAGGGTTCAGCAAGTCTATTTTGGTTGGTGTGCGTTTGGTTTTAGCAGCACATTCAGGCTGTGTTCACAGTCAGGATGTTTTCTGAACTCTGCAGTGTTTCCTTCTTTACTATGTTCAGCTGAGAATGCTGCAATTTCCAGCAAACGACAACACAGAGATCCCTGAAAATGAGAGTTTGAGTTTTCTAAGAAGAGAACTGTGGCGTGGTTCATTAGGAGTAAATGTACTCCGAGTCCCAACCAACTATATCAAATGGCCCCAAAAGTTTGAGGTAGGGTCATAACATTTTCATTTGTTTAGCAATTGAGCAAAAAGAGGACTGCTGTTGTAATTTACTGTCATTTGACACCTTTTGTCAAATTTGAATAACATGTGGACCACACAGGTTGACAAAAGATGCAAAACCCATGCGTCATTAAGTTTAATTGGACGCATAGAATCTTGCAGAGGCATGTATTGCTCTGATTTTATGCTGCTGAGTAAATGAGTGTTTGGCACAAAAAAACAAAACAGCATTTGCATTTTTTATTTGCTACAGAATCATCAATCCGCAGTGCCCAGAGACAACTGTGGTTAAGAGTCTTCACTCTGGAGTAACATGGAAGCCTTGAGGCCTGCAATTCAATTTGCAAGAGATCCTGCAGCATGAAAGGAGTGGGTTAAACAGGAAAAACAGTATTCCAAATGGCATGTGATAAGATGATGCCTGATAGTTATGGGTTCAAACTGAAAAGACACAAAAATAAAAAACAAACTGATAAAAACGCCATTAAATAAATAAATAAAGGGATCAAACCGAATGCAAAGAGAAAATTCAAAAAAATGCTAACCAGAATGACATGCAACAACAAGCAAAGAACCAACCCAAATAAGGTCCAAATAAAACAAATGAACAATACCAAAATGACACACAGCAGGTACCTGACGCTTCATAAAACCACAGCAAACCCTGATTTGTCAGCGTTTACTGTCACTTAAGGAGAAAATTGGTGGCCAAAAGAAAGCAAATACAATTTCTGAAACAGAAAGCCCTTCAGTAGTAAAAACGTCCTGCAGTACTTCTCAGCCTCTCAGCATCTTTATGCTACAATTACATAATATGCAAATGTGAGAATTCATTTTAAGTTTATTTAATTAAAATACAGCCCATCTGTCACCAAAACTGTCCAATAAACGAGCTGGAGGCATGTTGTTGGTGAGCCCTTCTTGACTTGTAATTGATCAGTGTCAAACTAAATGACACAAAAAGCCCAAAACTGAACTTTTCTGCCCAGGTCTAGACTAAAGTAAATGAACAACAGGTGTGATTGCGCCCTCACCACTCAGATGGGAAAAAGCTCCTGGTATGGTGCATCCTGCTCGGTGCGGTTACATGGCAACAAGACCCTCCAACCTCAAGAGGTCAGCCACACGGGAATCCTGGGAAGCTGGGCTGTCAGATCCGGCAGCCACTCAGGCGTAGTATGTGAAGTTGCGGGGGAAAAGAGCAACTTAACACACAGGTACATGCACACACATGTTCACTCAAATTACCAAAATCCATCAGTGATACTCCCCGTCCTGCATTAGTAGCTATGTTTCCATCGACCCGTTTTTATCCGAATTAAGTGATATCGAATGAAAAATGCCTTATGGAAACAGTAAAATCCGACTGAATTTCATGAACATCGACTCAAATTAAATACGTTCGGTCTCATCGGATTTTCTCTTGATCGATATACGGCTTATGCGATAAACGCTGATGGAAACGTTATTTGCCGAATAAATAATGAATTGCGATTAAGTTTTAGGTCATTTTATGGTTGCAACCCGCAATAAAACGAAGAAGAAAAAGTTTCAGTTCATTTCCGCCCAGTATTTCCGCTCTGTTTGCAAAACAAAAACAGATGTAAGTGGACAAACGAGGAGACGAGATACTTTTTTTATTTAATTTACCAGAAAAATATAACAGCTATTTTAGATAGCAAAAATCTAAGAAACGCCATCATTTATCAGGAGCTCGCGAAGGAAATGACCAACAGTTACAACAGGGACATTAAACGCTAAACTTGAAAAAGCTTAACGTGGTTTAATGTATCTAAACAACGATGATCATCACCAGATTTATCATGGTTATATCTTGTCATGAACAAAAAAAAAACTAAATTGAAATCCAACTATTATAGAAGTTATCTCACGTTAATATTTTCTTCATCAGTGGCCGTATTAATATTATTAATATGGCGAGGAAAAAGCTTAACGTGGTTTAATGTACCTAAACAATGATCAATCATCACCAAATTTCTCTCTCATATTACCCATCATAACCACGGAAAACTGTCAAATAATCTAACCCAAAGTCCAATTATTATGGACGTTATCTGACATAAAGCGTTTCTGCTTCAGGGCAGCAGTTTAATGTAGGCCTACCTAAACAACGATCAATCATCACCAAAAAATCCTCTTCTATATTGCTCATCATAACCACTTAAAACAGTCAAATCTAACCCAATGTCCAAATATTATGGACGTTATCTGACACATTAACGTGAGATAACTTATAATCGTTGGATTTCGATTTAGTTTTTTTGACAGGCTTAAGTGTTCATGACAAGATATGACCATGATACATCTGGTGATGATTGATCATTGTTTAGATATTAAACCATGTTAAGCTTTTTCACGTTAAGCGTTTTACAATGTCCCTGGCGTAAAGCCGTGGAGTACAATGGGAATGAAGCGTCAAACACGGCGTACGCGGCTCAAAAAAGAGAGTTGTCTCGCAGTGGTGCCAGAGGGAAAATATAAGGCAAGTTCCACCTTTTTGATGAGCTGGATCATATCCTCAGCCAAAGGCCCATCGGAGCTTAGGCTATAGCTTGGCTTCTAATATTAACAACTACTTTTGTCTAGCAAAACTTTGTTCGCAAAAGTTTGCTTGAATCTTGTGCGATTCAGTTAAAAAATGAATGGAAACACCATAAAATGTCTCAAATCAATTCGATATACCAATTTAATCGCAAAACAGCATGTGAGGTAATTACGCACAGGTTTTTATTCGCTTTAAAGCGAATAATGGAAACACTTTCACCAGCTTTATTCGCATGAGTTTTTTTACCGAACTTCAGATAATTCGATTGACAAGTGGATGGAACCTTAGCTAGTGTCACACCACTCTGTGCTTGATTCCAGAGCTCCCTTCCTCCTCCCTGGCAGCCATCTCTGATTTTTACCCGGGTTAAACTGATACTCTCAGGGGCCGGATGGGTGGCGAGAGCCCACACTGGCAGGTGGGAGCCAGGGTTTCAAGGGATGCAATTAATCTCAATCAAAATTCCCCTTTTAGGTGTGACTAGAAACGAGCTGGCCTAAGGAGAGAGGCAGAGCATTTCAGCAGCGGGACCGCCGTACACTGAGACCAGGGATAATTTGTCTCACTAACGAGGATGTAATATTGATCAGGATGTAGAATGAGATCATACAGCACCTTGGTAACATATTCTCCTTCATATTGATTTCAAATATTCGACCAGGTCACAGCTTCAAAGTAGTATCTGATTTGGTTTAGGACAGTTTTAGCTTTAGTAGTATGGAGGCCTAAAGTGGTCAATATTGAATAAATAAATAATTTTGTTTTTGTTTCATGCATATATTTTACACAATTTACAAATATGTGTATTCATTTCATGCAGTCAACTACTCCATAACATCTTATTCATAACATCTTATTAACTGAATGAAACTGAATCAACTAACTCAACTAATTATTTCATTATCCTTTTATTGGTGTTCAAAGAGTCTGTTTTTACCTTGTGACAATGTGCCAGCTAGCTAGCTGGATCCTCTTGGCTGGTGAGACCACAGAGAAAGTAGTGTCTTTCTCTGAAAAATGCTGCAGTGGAAACTATAAATTAACCAGTTACACCAGAAACATGCCGCACCCTGAAGCGCTGTGAATAGCTACGAAGAGCCGTGAAGCAGAGCTATTTTCATTTCGGCACGCATGTTGTCCAATCTGTCCGGCCAGGCGCGGAGCGGCTGCGTCAGCTGCATCTGCTTCTCTATTTCTTTCACGAGAGCCATGAGCGAATGTGTCAAGCCAGTCAGGTAAACACATACAGAAAATGCCACAGTGCAGCTGTATACTTTACAAAATAAACCAAATTTCTAAATAAAACACAAAGGTTTATGGTGATTTTGGCTGTCTTAACTTCTCAGCTGTGTCTACAGCATGGCACGCGATTAGACATATGGAGAGAGACCGAAGGACGGACAGACATAGTCACCATTTTGTAGAGTGGAGAGGAGAAGGATTGCTTTGTGACCAGCGTGGAGAACTGCGTGTCTGGTATGAACAGCCAGGCGCACAATCAGGTATGAATCTACGCTTCTATTTGCGGCGCTTCAGCGTGCAATGAGTTCCTGGCATTAGCTGATGCCTTTATCACTAACTCTTCAGTTTAACGCTGAGTTATTACTCAGTAGCCGCAAGGTAGTTAACATGTGCAGCTTTGTTAAGCTAAATAAAAGGAGAGGGTGTGTTTGTGTACAGTTTATTTTACAAATAAAATATTTATTTTTAGTAATATTGAATAATTTGGGGCTCCATATATAGTGTATAGTGATACCTCTGTGTCTATTATGAGTTGTTTTTAACAAGAAAAGAAATTCCTGTCAGGTCGAAATTAATGTTACCTTCCAACTGCTTGTGTTCCGTATCGCTTATAACTTTCATTTATTGTGTGTATAAGTCTTACTTTTGTGTTTATGTTCTTCTAGTCTTTTTTTTTTGCGCCGAATAACATGAGTGTTGTCGCTGCATTGGCCCCATTCTCCCACAGGGATCAATACATTTTTATTAGATCTCATGTTGTGTTTGGATATTTGACTCGAAACCAAACACTGAGCAGAACCAGAGAGAGGAAGCTCAGCTTATTCGCTGCTTTAAAATCAGAGGCTTCCTCTGTGATAAAGACCCTTGATCCGTCTGAGCCTAACCTTCCGCGTCTACTCGCACTGAAGTCGTGCCATCAGTGCTCGGCTTTGATCACCATGTCAACAGATATGTCTCTCGCTCGTGAAAGCCAAACGTGGGATGGAAGAGCGACACAGGGATCCGAAGCTTGCGATTTTTAGCAATTAATAGGGCGTTCTACATCATTAGTCTGGGTGAGCGCTAATAAAGCGGAGTGTTTGAGTGGGCCACGGGAGGTTATTTAAATGCAAAAGAGTCCGGGAGCCCTTAGCAATCCATCTCATAAACCTGACTGTGGACTAAATGTTTGATTCATAATCTCCTAGTAATGACTTAGCTGTCAGAATAGGTGTCAGAATCAGATTTCATCATAACCTTGTTTGCATAATGCTGCAGGGCCTTTAAGGTGAAATGCAATGACAAAAACCCATAAAGAGCCATTATGCTTCTAATGGCAAAATCCACTCTGAAATCACATTATTTAAGGAAAGGTTTATGGTGCATCACAATCAGCAGGATCTAAGCTGTTTACTTGAATCCTGCGGTGTTTCCTTGTTTAGTTGCGTTTGGCTGGATGACACCAGTTGACATTTAAACTACAGTGGCGGCAACATGGACCCCTGAAAAATCAGGAAGTAGTGGCTCTAGTACGCACACAGGCATCACACTGATTTACTGATCACTTGTTCAATACATTCTTAATAGATTATTTTGGACATCGTCCTGGTAGTGATTCCTTGGTCAAAATCTAAGGCAGGAAAATGTGTTTTAAGGTGTAGACACATTTAGCCGACGGCCGACCGTTGACAGAAAACCCCGTCGATATGATCAGCCGCGTCCCCGAGGTCCAAAAAAGTGCCACAGAACAGACCAAAAAGACGAGAGGAGACGAGACGTAATACATCTCTATAACAGCAGGCGGCGCTAATCTGTAATGTTGCCCAAGAAATGAAAACCGGCAGCTGATTGGACGAACGCGTCACATGGGTTTGTTTTCTCCGGAAATTCAAAGCCAGACTGTCATGGCGGCCGTTCAGAATACGATCTCATATTGAACTAAAATAGTTCACTGAAACATGTTTCTGAAAAATTTGAAGCGAGAAATAGGCCATGCAGTTGCTGAATCTGTCTTCATTTCAGCTCAACAAAGGTCAGTTTAAAAGATTTTCGTCTAGTCACCTCATTCCGCTCGTCATTTCTGGGTGAGTCCCGACTGCCCTGCCGCCGTCCGAACATGTCAGGTCGGCCAAAATGAACGCCGACAGCCCCCCAGACGGACGACGGCACGGGACACACCGAACATATTTGAGTAACTGACCTCGCCAGACTGTCTCATGGCCGATAATCGGCCTGGTGTGTCAGCGCCCTTAGGTTTCATATGATGAACCAACATTTTTTTTTCTAGCAATGGTGCCATCACCAGTTGCATGTACTTCGAACTGTCCGTTTTACTGACAGTTCAAACATGGATGGTTGAAGTGATTAAAGTCGGCAAATGGTTACAACATCAGCACTAGTTTACAGACTTAATTTGCTAGCATTTGATCATCATTCAACACACTTGCAATCAGTCACTTACGGCATTTATATCAGATAAAAAATCTTTGTAAAAGCAATCTTCTTTGTGGTCCAAAGACGTTCGCAGAGTATTGAATACAATCCATGACGATCTCAGAGGTGATTTTTAGTCACACTCGCTGCTTGTCTCTAGGGGTGGCAATGTCAGGCTGTTGGTCGGTCTGCCAACCTCTTTGGGCCAGACTGAAATAGCTAAACAACTATTAGATGGATTCAGATACTATTTCATACTGACTATTTTAATGACTTTGGAGATTCCCTGATATTTCCTCTAGCTTCACCATGAGGTTGACATTTGTGTTTTTCACTGAAATATCCAAACAACCAGTGGAGGGATTGCCATGACATCTGCCACATGGTTCCCTTCTCACATACCGTACAGCTTCTTCTGTATGTAATTGGTAAGACAACAGTGGAGTGATGTTTAGCATTAAAGACATTACTGAACACTGTTGCCGTGTTGAACGATCTAATGGAAGGAAGGAGGTTTTTAGGAGCTGGTAGTTTTTTTGGACGGGCAAACTACAACTACAAACCCTATAATCCCCATTTTTAGATGGGATTGTAGAGGTGTTCATTTGCAGTAAAAACAATGATTGATAGTTCTACAGTCACAATAACTGTTCTTCCATTTTATGAGGTTTTGCAGGTGCTGCAAACCATGAGAAATATACAGAGGAGTGAAATGTTCCACCGCCGACTGATGCAAAAAAAAAGTTGAAATGGCATCCCGAGTAGATGTTCTAATGCTTTAAAACACAGCGCAGCATTTGAGTGCAGGAAGTATGACACTACTTCTGCTGCTCGGGGATTTATTTGCCGAAAAAAGTAGCTTTGTGCTCAATGATTTAAAAAATAAATAAAAGAGCAGCACCCATCTGATCTCCATCTACTCCATGATGCGAGGCTCCGTCTGAAGCGCCAGCCCGGTGCGGGACTATCCAGTGCAGGTGATATGGAGATCAAATGGCCTGCCAGCCAGCCAAGGCGACCTGTGGCAGCCAGCGCCACCCCCAGCCGCCTGTTGAAAGGAGACACAATCCCGATAAATGTATTCCTGTCAACATTGCTGCGATGCCTTTTTAATACAGCCCCTGGAGGATTCAGGGCAAGAACAGCCTGAGTCAAACTCCATTTCTCTGGGCTGAAAGAGAGATGTGACAAGAGCCCCGTGCCGGTCAGGGACAGTCAGGGACTGTCTGGTAGCATGCAGCTATGGAGGACGGATAAAGGCTGTTAAAGGTTTTTGTTTTTATTTATATTTTTTTTTAAACACGGCTGAGTAAACCCTAACCAGCCTGAAGAGAGCGGAGCGGCACCTTTCAAGCTCAAACTCCATCAGTTATTACAATTTGATTGCTGAAGAGAAGAAGAAACTGGGCCAGTGGTTTTCAGGAACAGGTGTGGAAAGAGCAATTTAGGCTGCGGTCACACTTCCAACACAGTTGGGTAACTTCAGTCTGAGCCCCAGTGCAAAAGTCGGCTATGTTGCATTCTGGGTCGGTTTGCAAATATCATGCACATATAGCTGGGATGTCCTGTAAAATCCTCGGTCAGAGTCCAGCCTGGGGACTCAGTCATTGATCACAAGAAGCATGTTTGTTGGACAGTTGTGGTAACCCTCCATCCTGCTGGTTAAAGGTTGAAAAACAAGAATCATGATCATCCAGCGCATCCTCACTCAGAAATCGACCGTATGGGTCGATTATGCAAGTAGCTCATAACGATCCCACAATTACGTTTCCTGTTATGCGGCGACCTCTCGTAGCTGAAGTTATTATCGCGAGAGCAAACAAGGAATTGAGGTGACAAAGTATAAGAGCGCCATATTCCGTGTAAGGAGGCAGGTTGGGGTGGTGGATGGGTCAAACAAACCGCACTTTCAATCAGGAAACCGGGGTTCGTGTGAAACCAAAAGTCACCTCTCATTTTTAAATTAACCGAGTTTTAGTCCCTGATGCAATGATGTCATGTTATGTCCTCATTTTAGCAGTTTTATGGGATTCATTTTAAGCTACCCCCTGATATATTGTCTCTGAAGTAAAGGCTGGACTACAATAGAGCTGTTTGGAGCAGTTTGTGAACAGTGTTTTCTGTTGGAGATGGTAAGTCCCTTTGGGGTGGACTTTGGGCTTTTTCCACTTTGTAAACCTATAATGTGCACAAAAAGATATATAACACAATAAACGAAAGGGGAAAAGCTAAAAAGCATAATATTAGCATTTTAATATTTAATGTTAATAAGTTTCTTTTTCTCTCTTGGGCTTCCAAATTGATTGTCTAGCCATGCAGATGCTGTAGTTTTAGTTTTATCTGCTTAGGTTTTGAGATATCTGTCTCTGAGATTTCTGCCACCAGCATTATACAATACAGATGATACATGCTCACAGCATTGAAAAAGTACAAGCAATTCAAAAATGACATAATTTTGTCTTTCCAGAAACAGTGTTGGATAGTAGATCAGATCATGCGGCATTACTGCATGCTCCATACTCTGAGCTGCTTTCAGACTACGGGATGCTTTAGTTTCAAAAAGCCATCCATCCTTCAAGAAGCCGTCCAAAGGTCCTTCACCTGGTGGCCGATAATCGAATGTTCTCGCCGTCATGCCCCGACATTACAGTAGCACAGCTTTCATGATGGGCCATCCATCGATTTTATGTCAGGGAGGAAACAATAAGAAATTGATTATGAAAGCCCCTTAGACCTTTTTAAGTTCAGCTAATCGTATAACTTGCTTTATAGGGTTTCTAGCTAGTTAATAGAAACCGCTCGGGCCGTAGTTTGGGAACACAAAAGGTTTAAGTTTTGTGAGGGTTAACAGTGCAAGCAGCTCATAGGAACTAAAGGTGGCTCTCAACTTTTGGGGCAAGTGCAGGTCAACTGTATCCTTCCCTGCTCTCTGTCTTGATTTGGCCCTCGACATTTATCGACATCCAAAAGGTTACATTTGAGGGCGGAATATTGAGCCTTGCAGACACAGTAAAAAAGCAGGGCAACAAGGTTGGAAGAAGGGAGGAAGAGAGGAAGGGAGGAAGGAAGCCTCCCGGCAGGCAAGACTTCCCTTCATGTTTACTTGTCTGGGTGAGAATGTCACGCCTTTTTAATCGCCCAGCTGCTCACACACAATCACAGAAAATATAAGGCATGTGTGCAAATATATTGCGCACTAGACTCTACTGATTCAGGACATTCCTGCCTGATTACAGCTGAAAAAGCTGCAGTTGTGTGTTGTTGTACTGTTTAATGATTTTTTGTGTGTGAATTAATTATTAATTTAAAAGGCAGTAATTGAATAGGCTTGGTGAGCTCTGCCTTGTAAAAGAGATGCTATAAATATAATTATTTCATTGGGTTTTAATGGACGGTTTCAGTGTAACATGATGATTGCTGTTGTTTTAGAGATTCTATTGCTTCTGCAGGGAGTTGCTCCTGAGGTGTATTACTTCAACTTTTAGACACAAACTGGTCTTATGTGATGTCATTTATTTCTCCTTTTTTTTTATCTTTCATCGTTTTAATGCATTGTATATTTCATACCAATTCGTTATTTCCTCCTAGTCTTCATTACAAACAGTAAATGATAAAATAAAAAGTTCCTTTAAGCCACCGTCTGTTTCGGTCTTAGTGGTAGGAATGAGGATAGTGAAAGTCAGTTTAACACATGAGCTCCTGCACACAGTTTGTCTGAAAAGAAAAGAAAAAATATGTCTTTAAGAACACACAGCTTTAGCATTAGGTGCTCTCTAGGGTGTTTGCTCTGTGTGAGATCAAAGCGGGCTGCAGAGTCGGTGCACATTACAGCCGACTGCCAGGTTTGGTCCGCTGCCAGTGGGCTACTTTGCAGCAGCCGAGCAGTGGCAGTTTGCTTTTAGAGGGGTTTTCTTGATTGTAAATCACTGACAGTCCATATCGATAATCACACCCATCAGATTTCTAGGAAAAAACTTCAGTGAAGCCCTTCAACTATTCCGTACGTACCCCCTTCACTGCACGTATGCTGCTACAGCAGTGAAGGCCGCTGGGAATTACAATTAGACATTAAAAAAGGGGAAATCACATAGTGTTACTTTCTTATAGAGGTTCACTGTAACATATTTTATTGCAATGTAATATTTTCCTGTATATGTACTTTACTAATTAATCAACAGAAAAAGTACTTACACCACATTACTTTTGTTACTCTGTCATCAGCTACGTCAGATGTGCCAACTCTAAAGCCTCCACACCCTCATGTTAAATCTTCTGTATTTGAACGCATGTAGAAATAAAAATGATACATTAAGCAGCCAATATATATATTTTTTTTCTTCCCATTCAAGGTGTTTCTCACTGGCCATCAACAGCTAACATTAGCTTAGCCTCGGTAACTGCACACCGCTGGGGTTCACACACACCCTCCAACTCTGAACAAAACCAGGTTATCCTGACTGTAGGCGGACTAGTGGCTAACGTTAGCAAGCCAACTGAGAACACACAGCGCATAAATAAGACAACGTTGGAATTAGCAGGAGTCAAATTTCTCCTCTTATGGCAGAGGTTAACCCCCTGACACCTCCAGCCCATCAAGCAGTGAACTTTAATAATTTGTTATATATTAGACTGAGCAATATAGCACACAATAAGCAGCCTGCACCTCACCTCCGTAGCTATCCTCTGAAGTTCACCATCCCAGTGTGTCCCCTCTCTTTCTCTGCTCCCCATGTGTTCTGTTCTACACAGTCGATGTAGAGAGAGAGACTCCCAGAGGCAAAATTATATTGATTGAAAGTGTTTATTTCGAACAAAGAACAGAAACAGCAGACAAGACAATAAACGAATAATAATAATTACAACAAAGAAAATTGTGAACACTTGACGATGTGTTTACACATCCGAAAAGGTTTGAGAAGAAGTATAAACCTATTTAATCCCATCCCGTGTCCGCAAATCAATGATTTTATCAAATCTACCCGCTTTCCAATTGCTATTTACATGTGTTCTCCATAAATCAACTTCAAAAATCAACTTCAAATTGACATCATTTATTTAAAAAGAGGAACATAAACGAGGAAAGAGTACATTTCAATTCAACATCATATGATGTAGTTGTCTATGGTGTATAGCCACAGATATATGGAAATATCATTCATGTATTTCTGGCATTAACATAGCTAACAGTAGAAGAATAACACATTTTGCACACTGTCTGTGAACTGCTGCATGATTTCTTCTGGACAAATGTCCACATGAGGTATGATAAGGTAGATCAATCCCAGAAAGAAGCAGAAATGGTTATCCTCTACAGTAGATCCAGCTTCTCCCATAGTAGCAGGATCAAACTGGTCCATTCCCTGATGGCAGGGAAACACTGGAGCAGCGCGTCCTTGTGTGTTCACAGCACGGCTGTGGAAGTTCCACATGGCTGTGCCGGCCCTGGGGAGTCTGTGTGCCACTACGCGGTCCAGCACACTGCTTCTTTTGGGAGATCTTGAGAAGAAGACGGACAATTCTGCCGAATCGGGGGGGAAAAAAAACGGCCTGAACTTTGATACGTATGATGTCACCTGCCACATGCTGAGGTCCAGCTGGTGAAAATAACAGTGGACATGCTGTATTATATGTATAGCTGTCCACTGCTCCTTAAAATGCAGAAATAGAATTGCGCTACATTGTAATTTGTGTGATTATTAAGAATAAGGTTTGTTTGTTTTATAATGCGCAATTTCATAATTATCCTGCATCCTTCTTCTGCACACCATGTTTAGCATTACATAGATTAGTTTTGCTAGGGCATTCAAATGTAAGTTGGCATTAGCTTATCGGTGTTGCCAGATCTCGCGAGAGTTTGGATTCTGAGACAGAAACCGGTCTTGAACAAAGTTAATTTTCTCCTTATGGGTCTGTCTGAAAAATGCCATTTTAGTGTCAAATTGTTTGTGAGATTTGTGGAAAAAAAGGTCCAATGTTTGTTTTGGTGACTGAACCACCATCTGCTTGTTCACCTTTTATATCACTTTCACACAATAACAAGCACACGTTCAGCCTGCTTCTGACTATTCATAGTCATGGACAAACATTTGGCTGTTCTGCCTGTTCACACAGGAGCAGAGTCCACAACTGTCACTTCTAAACCACAGAATTATACAAGCCCTAGTACTCTACTGCTGGTTGTATTCAAATCTTTGCCATTTCTACATGGTGGATGGAACAGATGAGCGTTATTTTTACATTTATTTTACCTTTAACCAGGAAAAGACTCATTGAGATTAAAAATCTCTTTTTCCAGAGTGTCCTGGCCAAGATAGAATTTCATTCCTGTTTTCACATTGCAAAATTCACAAATTGCAATTTCACTAAATTGCAATTACAAATGGCAATACTACCAAATAAATGAAACCCAAATTAGTTTGAGTCCTTATTGTCGTTCAAATTTACAGTATTTAACCCTCAAAAGAAGGAAGGCCATTGTGATATTCTGAATATGAAAACTGAAGTTTGATTAAAGGTCGCAAAGAACATTATAATCCCAACTATGTACTTGTGCTCAGAATAATATTTTCAGTGGGAGCGGAAGACTTTGGATTCATTGCACATGGCTTTTTTTATGCGAATTTAATAACCAAATAAGTCTAGGTGAAGACATGGCTGCTCATGACCTTCAGTTGATTTAAAAAAAAAAAATTCTTTTATGGAGCTGTTGCAGCTTTGACAGCTTTGTGTTCTTTGTTTTGAAATTCTAAACCAACTTCTATGCCGAGTTCTGAGGAACTCACTTTCTCTCAAAAATCCTTAATTGCCTACAGCAACAGGGCTGTCACAAGTTATATTTGAGACTGCTAATGATTAGCTCGGTATAATCACAGCCTCTTGGGACTCTTTATGTTGCAAACCAGGAACAATGCCATACAAAATTGCCTAATTAGGGATATGATTGAGTATTCAAACTGTAAAAAAAAAAAATATTGCTGGCAACTGAAAGATTTTATTATTTGTATTATGTATAAATACATGTTCATTTACTGTAGCTACTGAGTTGTTCTATACAGTGATTATAAAATACCATGTAGAAGCTTTTACATGCATCATTCCGTCACTTCTGTCCAAACGTTTTCCCCATTTCCAGTCCGTGAGAATGAATATAAACCCATTCGGTTTCAAGACAAAGAAGAAATCAGCAAAGAAATCTTCCTTTTTATTCCACCAAAAACCATGTTCCAACTTAAAGAAGTTTGGACTTACTCTCTGGAGCTCAACCATCTGAGTTGTAATCAACATCCCTCCAAACTAAACATCCCCACATCTCATTTCAGCAAATGATGTGCTGACAAATAATACACAGGGTACAAATGCATTTACACATAAATTAAACCCTAAACCCGGCGCTGGCTGCACAGAAACGCTGTGTTATGAGTCAATAATTTAGACTAATGACTGCAATAAAAGCAGGGTTACTGTAAAACAATGTAAGTGGGATATCATTTGCCTATAGCATTTGTTCCCAACATCCTGACAGACACCAGCATCAGTCTTGTGTGTTTATTTCCTTAACAGCTCACAGAATAATGTGTGACAAGACAAGATGAAATACATAAAATGTATTGCTGTACCTTTCTCCGTTCTCACTCCAAACTCATAAAATATGGACGCTTGGTCAGTGACTCAGCGTCAGATACAACGCAATAAGCACCCCTCAGCTTGTGTATGGAACGCACAAGGCAGAGCAGCAGCGGTGTTGATATTAACAGCTTGGAATCACACAGAGTAGTGACTGGCTGTCTGAAGTGCACTGACACCAGACAGTACTTGAAGCTCAGCTCTGTAAGTGAGAGCCCAAAGTATGTTTTGTCAGCTAAACAGGAGATAATTTAGTGGTGTGAGTTTCCAAGTCCACTGGGTCACTGTGAAGCTTTTCTGCAGCTCCTCTAATGAAACTGTAAACTGACCCCTGGGGATCTCCCGCCACGTCCATTGATTGCAATTTTACCTCCCATGCAACTGTAAGCTACTGTAGACGATCCACTGTGGATATGCATTGATGATGTGCTTGACTGTGACAAAAATACATTTAAAAAAGCACAAGGTTTGTTGGAGTCGTGTCAGCAGTGGGCTGAGGTGCAAACCTGCAAATCACAGCTGTGCCTTCACTTTCTTTTCACGTCGCCAAAAGGTTAATGTGTTTTCCTAAAGCAGCCGTGTGCTGGAATATATCTCAAACTTTTGAGAGTTAAAGCGTCTGACGGCAGATCAGTTACGGATCTCCTCTCCGGACCATATGTTGCAACATATGTTTCACAGGCTTCTTAATAACAATTCTTTGTGTTTGAATGCTGTCATCTTATCATTGTCATTTATTTTCAGTCCATGAGATTATTTATAACAGTCGGTGACAAGTGTGTTGCATAAATTAGAGCAAAGATTATTCCTGTTAATTGATCTAATACATTAAGAAATTTGAGTGTACATGTAGTTTAACACATTGTCTTTTGTAAGCATGTGTGCGGCTCAAATTTGGTCAAACGCTTTTCTATTTCCAGCAGCAAGCCTCAGATAAACCCACTGTATGCTGCCAGCCTAGCAGCAAATAGCAGACCACAAAGTACATACGTACATAATGGAGCATTTAGCAGCTAAAGATCCAGATGATTCCCTAAAGAGCTGGTGGAGACCAAAACAGAGCTAAGGCCGGTTACACACTGGACGCGTCGCTCGAGCGTGTCAGCTGCGTGGCGTGTTCGTTTATATTTCGGGTCCCATGTTAACAGGTTAGAGCTTACACACTGCCTGCGTGAGACAGACGCCTATTTTTCACGCGAGACGCGAGCGTGTTGGAAGCACTTCCAGGCAAAATAGAATAGGAAAATATGTTTATATGTCATTTAGACACTAACACATATTAATAAATGACATGTTGATGTTTGAAAGCCTCTAGGTTTTGATATAAATGCAGATATATGAATGTAATTAAAAAAGAAAATCTAATATTGCACTTGTCAATACAGAACGAAATATTCTGTAGCCTATTTTGCCGTCAATACTGCCGACGTTGTCTTTGCTGTAATCAAATCAGTATATATTTATATTTAAACGTGGTATTTCATTTTATCAATGGGAAACATAAATGTGTCCAGACAAGGCTAGCAGCAGCAGCACCGCGTCAGACACGTTTCTGGTGTGTAAAGACAGAAAAATCCACGCAGCTGACACGCAACAGAAACACCACGCTCATGCCACGCCGGCAGTGTGTAACCGGCCTTATAGAGTGAATATTGTACTACGGTTTCTTTCACACTAGAGCTGTTTGGTCCGTTTAAAACGAACCCTGGAGCGGACCAAAACAACCAAACTCTTATCAGCTTGAAAAAGGGGGTCTCGGTTCGCTTCCAAGAAATATTACAAACAGTTAAGCAAAACCAGAAAGCCCAAGATGTTACATGTTTGGTGTTGCTCCTTTATTTCTGAGACAAGGAAATGTTGGCGAGTTTCACTCAGATTTTCTGCCCACTAAACAAGCGACCTTTCAGACCGTATGATATTTGTTTACAATATTCGGTGCGTTTTATTTTTATTTTTTTATTTATTTATTTTTTTTATTTAACCTTTATTTATTCAGGGGAGGTTCACTGAGAGGCAGCCTCTCTTTTGCAGGAACGCCCTGATCACATTCACACAGTTACACATTCATACCTGGAAGCTGCCCAGTAGGACCCCAGTCTGATCTGCTGGGCCCTGAGCAGCTCCAGTGGAGCGGTTGGGGTTAAGGGCCTTGCTCAAGGGCACCTCAGTGGTGGTAATGAGGGAGGGACAAGCGCTGTTCGTTCACTTTCCCCACCCAGATTTTATCCTGTTGGGCTGGGGATTGAACCAAAGACCTCCCGGTCACAAGCTCGCTTCTCTAACCTTTAGGCCACCACTGCCCACTTTCCCCTGTTTGAAAAAGTGCAGTCTGAACGCAAACCAAATGAAACTTCACCCCTGAAAGCGAACTATACTGTAGGTGTGAAAGCGCCCATACATTCATCCAGAGACACCAACTCTAAGGGGCCATCCACACGGAAACACTTTTTGGTGCAAATGCACGTTTGCATTGTTTTGGCCAATCGTCCAAACGAATCCTGTAAACGCACTGCCTGAAGACGCACTTTTGAAACCTGGTCCGAGGGTGAAAAAAAATGTGAGAACACCGCCCTCGTGGCTTCGTTTGGACCGGCGAAGCCGCATACTTGCGTATCAATGATGTCATCGCCACACCCCTTGACCTCTAGCCTTTGACCTCTTACCCCGCGAAGACGTCTCATAACAACACCACCACCTACATAAACATGCATCCGTCCTAATCATGGAAGTATTAAGAGAATGGGTCCTAATGCCCACAACCACACGGCACTGTAGCATCGAACGTAGCATATAGCTAGCTAGTGTTTGGTTTCTTCTTCTACTGTCTGTTTGTATACAGCGCGCAAGCATGCTCCGCCTCTTCTTCTCCGTTTCTGGTGAATTTCTGTAGCAGAAACAGCGCCACCTAATAGGCCTGGCATATGAAGTAGCGTGTCGAGTCATTTACAAATGGATCCATTTGGATGCTCATTTTCTTGGAACGATGCCAGGGAAGACAGGGGGGGGAGATTGTTTTTGGTACGTGTGGACGTGGCCTAAATGAATGCTAATGATGCTCTGTGCTTGCTGGATGTTTAAAAGCTACTGAGGTGATAAAGCATTTCCCACCTATTCCTCTCATTAACAGCTGTCCTTTCATCCACTAAAAGCTACCTCACCATCAAACCGCTCCTTTCAAAGTGCCATTCTAGAATCCGTATCAGATGAATTTTTTTTTTTGGAAGGAAGATGCTGCTTCAGGAAATCATTTGTTTCCTTTTTGCAATCCACCCCTCCGTAGGACCTTCACATGCCCAGCAAAGGCAATCGTTAAGAGCTTCTTTTTTTCTGGTGCCATTAAGGTCTAATATATCAGTTGTGCAGTCAATTGTACTTGACAGGCAGCTTCTTGAACTTGAACCGGGTCATCTGGTGACAGATAACATGGCCTGTTTGTTCAATTTCCTCCTCTGCAATGGCATCGCTCTGATGTGAGTTATTATAAATCACTGTGGATGCGTTCATCATGTATCTTGTCAGCGGCGGGAAGAGTAGTGCAGTGCTTTGTGTGTGTGTGTGTGTGTGTGTGTGTGTGTGTGTGTGTGTGTGTGTGTGTGTGTGTGTGTGTGTGTGTGTGTGCGAGAAAGGGAGAGCGATGGTACAGTATGTGAAAAGGAAAAATGAGAGAGGACAAATGGCACAGGTAACAACTTGAGCATGTGTGCCATTTATTTCAGTTTGTGTGTGCATTCAGTCAGTGTTCCTGATTCCATTTCTGCTGTGTACTTACATCTGGGTGGGTGTGAACTTGTGCATCTGGTGAAAGCGCACAAAGCCCAGGTCACCCCTAGGGCCCTTGACAGGCCTCTGGCGCATGAGCTTTAATGTGACACAGAGATAATGAAGATCTAACCCCCCCGCCCAACCAGGAGAGAGGTTATCGTGTGAAGTGGACAGCAGATACTGGGGGAGGATGGCAGATTACTTGGCAACGCTGTCCTCATTCTTCAGCCACACTGCAGGGGACAACTCCTTCCCCTCTAATATTACAGGTAATATCACAGCCAGAGTGTGTGCTGCTTTGATCTAAAATTAATAATCACTGCCATTTTCATATCAATTTGTTTTACACTGATCCAGGCTGTATCAGCTTTATTCTTCGTTATCAAGAACATGGACTGCATGTTTCTTCTTCCTTGCCTCTGTAAAGCATTTGCTCATTTATATATAGTCATATATCTAAATATCTTTTTTTGTTTGGCTGTCAATCGATTCAAATATTTAATCGCAATTAATCGCATTATTGTCCATATTTAGCTCACGATTAAGCTCGTGATTAATCCCACATTTTTTATCTGTTCCAAATGTACTTTAAAAAAGGGATATTTTTTAAGTTTTAAAATGCTCAAATGGTATTTGAGACTGGATGTACTCCGCTGGTAACTCAATTCACATCGACAAATCATAATTTTTATAACAATAAAAATACATGCAAATAACTTTAGTCTTTTAGAGAGAACCTGTGAAACTCAACTTTTTAAGGTTTTGAGGTCTTGAATTGCTTTTTAATGCTGTGACATCCAGATGGCAGATGGCCGGTTTGGAGATCCTCTGGATGTTATCACAGAGAACTTCATGGCTTCTGCATCGCTACATCATTTCCAAATCACAGAACGTGTGTGCGTGCGTGTGTTGATCAAAAACATTTGTGGCGTTAAAAGGAATTTGAGCTAATTATTTTATAATATGACAGCCCTAATATATTTATTTACTGTTTTGGGGTGTTTTATATGGTGCGGCAACTAATGATGACTTTCATTATCATCTGCTGGTCATTTTCGGATTTGTTATTTTCTAGTTTGTAAAATTAAGAAATGAAACTAATTCATTACTCGACTAAACGTTTAAGCTAAATAAAATTGTTTGGTAGTAAAAAAAAGTTTAATTACAATGTGCCATATTTTGAAAGAGGGGGAATGACGTGGGCATACGCTTTACCAGGTGAGCTAACCAGGCGCCCATGTATATAAAATCTTAAAGTAATTATAGCTGGCAGATAGCGATACTGTACATTTACAGCTGGATGTGAGGGAGTTGGGAGGCCAACATTTGGCCTTTAGAGAAGTAAATACCTAACATGAATATATGACTTGTGTCTTCTTTACAAGGTATTTTGAGATTTGTTTGTCAGGCTAGCTGTCAGCTGCTGCCAAGGACACAAGTCAGAAACAAACTGCCCACAGTGTTTGATGCAGTTGAAATGGTCACAGTGGAGAGCTTCCTTCAAGGCCAACAGTGGATGAAGGATGTGGCACGGAGCTTTGGGAATGCAGAAAATCAGGTACAAGAAAACGCTCCACTATGCTCTCCTCAAGCTGCAGAATATCCCATTAGCATTATTTAAGGGACAGCTCTCAAACTGTGAAATCATTTTCATGCATTTTATTTACTTTCTAGAAAGGTGCCTGTTGAAAACATGCTCGTTTGGCCTGTGGTATTGCTAATGTATTATCATTTTTAAGTTTTATAACTTTGCAAACTTGTCCGATTCCTTATATTCACTTCAGATTTTTTTAATCCGCTCATGAAAATAGACATTTATAATCCAACCATAAAGTATTTGCTATATTACATTATATATACATTTAGTTAGAAGAAAACCACAAACACACATATACACATCTAAAAGACACCAGTTATTTGTCTTTATTGGACCTACAATACCAGTCAAAAGTTTGGACACGCTTTCCATTCAAGTGAATGAGAAAACGTGTCCAAACATTTGACTGGTACTGTGCTTGATACATACATGATTGCACTACATTTTTTAAGTGTTTAAAGCTGGAATTCCCATCATCAGAAATGTAGTCTATTAAAGTTATTTATTGTATCGTTGGCTGTTCCTATTGTAGCTTAAGTTTAGTTTTAATAAGAATCAATCAAAATCACACATTCACACACACCAATGGCAGCTAACTACCCTGCAAGGTGCTAACCTAGCATGGCATGTCTGACATCTTTGACATCTACTTCTTCATTTATGTAGCTTAGTTTTTGTATCAGATTTATTGTAATGAAGTGCACCACACAGCCTGGGTAGCACATGAAAAGATTCAGCTCCAGCTGAGTTCAAGCTGTGACTTTATACCTTAATTAGGCCTGCACACCTGATTCTCATTTATTAATCAGCCAAATGAGCCTCCAGAGGCTCATAAATCAACACACGTTCAAAGAAAAGCATTTCAATTAAATACAACAGAAATGACTGTAAAATTAGTACAATTATATCTATTACATTTCATATGTAGTTACACGTAATAGTCAAACTGTCTGCTTTTGGAATATTTTATTGAAATGCAACTAAGTCCTTATTCAGAGTATTTTTACAGACCAGAGGCCTGTACTACGAATCAAGATCAACACGCATTGGATTGATTTCATATACCCGGCTTCACCTAACCACGGTCCCACATAAAGGCTCTTAAATACTAGACGCATCCAAGGTGGCAAGGTGGCAAAATTATGTAATATCCTGTCAGCGTGCCCAATTTCTAAACGCGCAGGCAGGGGTCGCGGCTCTTTTTAGGGCCCGAGCGCCGACAGCGGCGAAAGCCCTATTGAAACTGAAGGAATTATTCTCTTTCTTTCTTTCTTTCTTTCTTTCTTTCTTTCTTTTTCTTTCTTTCTTTCTTTCTTTCTTTCTTTCTTTCTTTCTTCCGTCAAATGAATTGTCTTTTTTGAGGGGCTTAACATATTCAAAAACTCACCAAATTTGGCGGTCACATCAAGTCTGGTGAAAATTTATGTATTTTATGGGTTTCAGGAATAGGCGCACAAAAATGGCTCGCTAGCGCCCCCTAGAAAGTTACGAAAATTGAGCCCCTGCAGTGCGTTTAACGTAGACTCACGAAACTTGGTACACATATGTAGCATGTCACGATGTACAAAAAAAACTTCATTAGAGCCACACCCTAAACCCAACAGGAAGTCTGCCATTTTGATTTCGAAGTTTGAAATTAGTGTGATTTTGGCCATTTCCACATGTACTTTAACGAACTCCTGATAGAGATTTCATCCGATCAACTTCAAACTCGGTCTGTGCCATCTTAAAGTGATGGTTTGGAGTAATTTCACCCTAGGGTCCTTTGCACCATGACCTCGAGCCAAACACCCCCCCAGAAGCTTTTTTCACCTGGGTCGAACATTGGGAGCGTTAGCGTAGCGTAGCGTTATCATCTGAATAGCTTAGCACAGAGGCTAATGGATCCGAAGAGTCTCTTAACATTACCCCACTAATAATACAGGAAATGATACCAAACGTCTACAGTAGTACAAATATGTTATGCACTCATAAAACGATGGATTGTAAAATTTGTAAGTACACCAGAAGTTTATGTAAATAACACTTGCCTGCTGGCTTCTGCTCTCTGCTGCTGTTACTACCGGGCAGTAAGAGTGCTTAGGGACATCTACAAATTACAACACCGAAAAGAGATGCAACAAAAATATTTATTAATTTAATGATTAAATAAGGTAATGTCTCCAAACTTACCTCATTATGTACTTCCCTTTACTTTGTTGAGAATTGCTCTCTAAACCCTGTTTCTTGTAAAGTAAGTAAGTAAAGTTTATTTCTAGAACACATTTAAACACAGCTTAAGCTGACCAAAATGCTGTACAAACAAGAACTAAGTTGCTGTATTAACCCTTGTTTAGAGAGCAATTCTCAACAAAGTAAAGGGAAGTACATAATCCTTGTGTTGTCCTTCGGGTCACTGGGACCCGAAGGACAACACAAGGGTTAAAAAATAAGTTAAATTAAAAAATATTTTTGTTGCATCTCTTTTCGGTGTTGTAATTCTGCTTCTAAGCTTACTAACATCAACCAACAGCAAAAAGCAGCCAGCAAGCAAGTCGTTATTTACATGAATTATGTTACTTACAAACTGCATAACCTATATATACTAGTGTAGACCTTTGGTATCATTTCGGGCATTATTAGTGGGGTAATAGTTACCAGATCCATTAGCCTCTCGTAACTATTCAGCGGCTAACGTTACTCCCGCTACTCTACGCTACTCTACGCTACTCTACGCTAACTCTCCCAATGTTAGACCCAGGTGAAAAAAGCTTCTGGGGGGGTGTTTGGCTCGAGGTCATGGTGCAAAGGACCCTAGGGTGAAATTACTCTGAACCATCACTTTAAGATGTTAAAGATGAAAAGATGTTAAAAGAAAAACTTTTCGTTATAGGGCGTGGCCGTGGCGGGGCGGCCATTTTGTGCATTTTGCGGCGGAAACAGGAAGTGGGTGTATATTGTCCAACTGGCTCGAAACTTTTCAGGATTCATAAGAGTCCAACCCTGAGGACAAATAAAGGCCGATATTTACTTAAAGTCATAGCGCCCCCTAGTAGCAACAGGAAGTAGGCTTAAAAGTCAAGGTGCTATACTTTAACAAACTCCTCCTAGAGATTTCATCCAATGGACTTCAAACTTGGTCTGTACCATCCCAACACCTTAACGATGAAAAGTTATTAAAATCAGTACGGTGTGGGCATGGCGTGGCGGCCATTTTGAGTGTTTAGCGATGAACAAAGAAGTTGTTGTAACTTGAGTGTACGTTGTCGTATCTGCCCGAAATTTCTCACGATTAACAAGGGTCCAGGCCTGAGGACACCTACAGGCCAAAATTGACATTTGGTAATAGCGCCCCCCGGTGGCAACAGGAAATGCGCCTTATATGACAAACATCCGATTTACATGAAACTTATGTGTGGTCTACATGTGATACTGAGCCGCCCCCTATACTTTAACCACGCCCACTTACTCAGGCCACGCCCCCTTCCATAACATTTGAACCCTTTAAGGTATACCCTTCTGTGAGGTATCATTGAACTCAGCGGAGACTTCATTCTTCATTGGTGATGGTTTGGCCCGCCCCCTATGGTTAAGCCACGCCGCCTTTTATAACTCGCCGCGCGAATGCACAGTCGCAAGGAGCGGCGTCCGCCGGTAACCCCGATGCGCGCAGAGGCGCGAGGGCCCGTCCATCGCTGCTCGCAGCTTTAATTATTTTTTATTTTAATTTTTTTAGCGGCGCGCAACAAAGCAAAAACAGGAGGCCTGAACGAGTTCGCCGACAACCGGATGCCAGGACTTCTTTTATGGTGAATGAAAGACTTGATCCTACGAAGTAGGTCATTGAATTAAATCAAAGCATTGACGGCAATGCTGCTGCCAGTTCTGCCGTTGTTTACCTTTTTATTCTTCTTCTAGTCAGTAGAAAGAGCAGCGTTGGTAGCCTTTGCTCATTAGCGCCACTGCTGTTCAGGAGAAGACTGCAACTAGTGTCGCGAGCACCAGCGTGGGTATAAATAGTCTCGGCGATCCCATGACGACATTTGCACGTGCCAGCCGGGCTGCGTCTAGTATATAAGAGCCTTAAGCTGTGTCATGACGGTGGTTATCAACTAGTTCAATCAACCCAGGGTTTCCCAATCCAGTGACGCACGCGTTCACATAAAAGAGGCGGTGGTTGCACAGCGCGACCAATCACATCTACCAGAGCTGCATATTTTAAATAAGAAGAGCAAACTATAATTCCACATAAATATGAAGAACACAGACTCGGTTTTACAGGCAAAATGCAATACTGTTGCTGCTTCCTAAAACAGGAAGGAAAGCTGGCAAAAAAATAGCCGATGCTGTAGATGCATAAATCACAACGCTTATCAATATCACTTCCCCATCAGTCACAAGATCTGACCATAATTATATAAAATAATTATTGTCCTTTCCATAAACTGTTGTTGCTTTAGCCTATTATTTCAGTTGGAGTGGTAAGCGATCGTGAGAGCAAATACAAAATATAAAAACATAATTCAAACCGTTGTGCGTATTGGCAACACATGGCTCAAGAAGCCGACAAATAACCGATGCGTAATTCCCTCCGCTGAATATCTTTCATAAAAATACCCATCAGGGAATGTTAACGGGGTTGTCTGTCTCTAAATGTTTTAACTTTTATGAGCGCACCCCTCTCTCCCCCCCCCCCCCTCTCTCTCTGCGCACCAAGCTCCACCGGATCTTCTAAGAACGGTGACGCCGTTATCAATTGAGTATCGATTGGTCAGTAGGCGGCGCTTTAACAACGGTTGATCTCTGATATCCAACATAACCTGCTCCCGACCAGGTTAGGTGTTCAGCATAAGTTATCACAGCGATTTAACCCGGTAACAAGTGATCCACCATCGTGATACACAAAACCCTGGGTTGAACCTGAAGTTACCTCGTTAACCCCAAATCTAGCTTCGTAGTAAAGGCCTCACTCCAGATTTCCACTGAATGCAGAACCGCTGCGGACCGGCTCCGCTGTGTGTTGGCTGCCTGCTCCGCCGTCCGTCAATACCCACCAGGTCCGGATTTGTTGCGGCACAGCTGCGGCCATGACTGACCGCTGTAGTCATGAGGACCCACAAGATTGAGAATTCACGTAGAGTAGAACCACAAAACCAACAACTGTTAGTTTCCGTCCAGAGGAGTAGAGGGGAAACAACTCTGTGCTGTGTTTTCAAGGTGTAGTGCAGGGAAATATAATCTGCCGTGAGAACGGTGTATTTTAAAATTAACCTGATGATTTATTTTGTTTCTGTGCTCGACTTCCTGTCCCGCACTATCTGAATTGTGCTGAATTGCTGCGGAGCTCTCCGGTGTCCGGCAAAAATAGAAGCTCTGCGTATCTGCTCCAGAGGGCTGCGGACCGCCGGAGCTGGCAGTCGGAACACAGCCGTTCCACAGTCAGTGGAAATACACACATTGACTTTAATGGAAACCTAATGACTCCGTCCCCGTTCCGGTGCCATTCCGCAACCGGTGGAAACTGACAGTCAGTTTTCAACTCTGGTTTGAATTGTCTTGTAGAGGAGTAATAAGGAAGGAAAACTGGCGTTATCAATGTCTTGTAGGATTTAATCATGCCAAAAAGATTTGGACTTGCACTGCTACACAATGTATTGTCAAAGAACCCTTGTAGCTGGCTTTGCATTAACCAATAACAAGGTCCTCTACTGACATTCCCATTGTTTCAGTGTTGTCGCGTGGACTTAATGATCAGAGCTGTACGCTTTCATTCGAAAACATTCCAACAAGAACTTGTTTTTTCATAAAAGAGAAACAGCCACAAGACTGTGTGAGAGGCCGACTAAAACTTCTCACTTCAAAAGACACAACCAAACCCAAACACACCGGCTACTCAAACAAGGAATGAAAAAAAATGTATGAACACGAACGAGGGTCATTCAGCCTCAGGAAATCAAAGCGGCCCTCATTTCTTCTCATTAGCTTCTCCGATTCCTTTGACAGAGCTACCTGTACATCACAGAGATCGCAGCAGACCCCACGATGAGGGAGACGACAATTTGTCTTGACATGTTAAGTTGTGACTCGATCGGATTACAAGGCGCAGCAGCGTTAATGGACGAGCTGAGCGTTTGTCTTTGTACACTGAAGGCAGCACCAGATTTAGTTACCAACGCAAGCCTGTGACCTTGCCAGCGTCCATCATGCAGGGATTTATTGACAACATCATTGCCAGATTTCAATCAAACATCAGTTGAGAATTTACTGGAGGTATAACATAATCTTACTTTCCATGTGCTGTTTCTACTTCCTTTTGTCTTCTGTCACAAGGGACTACAGTCATAAAGAACAGTTGGAATTGCCCTACACTGCAAAAATGCCTTCTCATGTTTAAGTGAAAACTTTATACGAGTATACTTTTGCATGAAAACAATCAAATTTGGCTGCCAGTGCAGTTACTGATTTTCACTTGATAAGTTTTCTTAAAATAAAGCCCTATGCGCACGGGACTAGTATTACCTGGGGACCTTTAGTAATTTGTAATAATTGCTGCTAAACATCAACATAGTCACTGTGAGCACAATTGCATGCTAACGTAAGCATGTAACTCCAATGAAGCATTGCCTTTCAGATCCACTAGTGAAGCTGTATACTCTTTTTAGAGTCAGATTTATTACAATGGACATTGTAAAAAATAAACGATGACACATTCGACCAATAATTATGGTCAACCTCACATTAGTCTCTATCCTTCATGTTCCACTTTCGGGATTGCTCCGGCCTGCAGGAAATTCCGCTGGATGCATGCATTTTCCGTTTCCTACCGCTTTCTTTGTGTTGGGATTTTAAATTCAGTGGATTTAGGAGGACTATTGTTGACTGCTCCTCAGATCTCTGCATTGTAAATCCAGACAGCTAGCTAGACCATCTGTCCAATCCAAAAGAGTTTCCTCACGCACGACTATTTTGCAGCGGAGTTCAGCACCGCTCGTGACGATTGTGATTGGTTTAAAGAGATGCCATTAAACCAGAGCACGTTTTCCTCCCTTCCCCGAATGCTATGTGGAGTAGCCAGACCCTCCTTCAGTGCGCTTTGGAGGAGGGTCTGGCAAAGCAAGATTAAACCTCACATTAAAAAGGGAGACGTATAAAATGACACTTCATCTTACTGTGAAACATTTTCTCAGCGAAACCTTCCCTTGGATAAATTCAGAGAAATTAAATGGAACATATTTCTGTCCTATTCTCAGTTGCTGTTCAGGTTGACAGTATGCACCTGGCTAATGTATGCATTCAATGGGTTATTGCCAACTGTCTCTGTATATCAGGCACTCAGCCACCCTGGAGATAGTGCTGCCCTCCGTGCCCTGTTCCAGTTGTGAGGAAATCTGTCAGCTAAAGCACACCAAGGCCATTACTGCTGCCTGCCAGCCAGCTCCACATTCCTCCTTATATAAAAAGGTATAAGAGTTTCACACTTGTCCCAAATACAAACTTTACAAGCAACATACAGGTAACGTTGCTTTATAAATGAAGTAGAAAGAAACAGAACTGCCAAAGAAACTCAATTTTTCTCCCACAGATAGCACAGAAACCCCACGAGTGCAGGGATGAAATATTTTCAACGATGAGGTCAAATTTTATTACAAACGCTCAGAACAAAACTAATTACAGTGATTACATGAATATGTCACCTTGTTTATCTGATTGCTTTGCAGGCCCTTCAGTGAAATCAATTTTCATGGTTTAAATTGAATCCCTTAATTAAGAGAGGTTCTTTCCGTATTTCAGCGCCCGTTGCACTGCATTGATTGATGTCTGGTTTAGCGATCACCGCAGGGAAACAGCAGCGAGGCGGCTAACACCGCATGAAAAATGGCGACTGGAGCAGACAAAGCGAAAACGCGAAATGAAGTTCCGCCAGGGGTTAGGTTATTAAATAATGTCTCTGCGTACGAGTGTGTGTGTGTGTGTGTGTGTGTGTGTGTGTGTGTGTACACGGGCATGTCCGCACTTGTGTGGGATTGTGTTTGTGCAAACCCTCGCTGCGTGACGTGTTCAGTTACAGTAAAATGATTCTGGCGTGGCAAGAACATTGTGTCAGAATACAGCTATTGTAAATGACAAAGAAGTGCCGTCAATTCTCAACTAATTGTGAAGCTATTTTTGGGTTTTAATAAGATTAGATTCATCCGTTTGTGTTATGGGAGCTGAATAGTCCTTGACGACACTTGCATTTGCTTCATCAAACCACAGCCTCTCAGTAAGAGGGGATGGGACGGCATGTTTCTCTCTTTTGAAGCTACGTTTTTAATTAGGGGAAACGACAGTCAGACGGTACCATTTGTGAGGTACGTGTGCTCAGTTTTGGTTTTACAAGCAAATAAATTAGTGGCTAATCTGGCTAAATTGTTAGCTTGTTACCACCTGTATGTTCATTTGTACACTCAGGGTTCTCAGAGGACTAAATGGCCAGATCTATGAAAATAAAACCCAAGTCGATATAAACCATAGTTTTACTTTAAAGCTAATACACCGATTTATATTTAGCTGGGCTAGCATTGTGGCTATAGGGATGGCAATGTTCACCAAACGGTTGGTCCACCTCTTGGGTCAAGACTGAAATATCTCAACATCTACTACAGTAGGTAGATTGACATGACATTTTATACAGAAAGTTCAAAGTAATGAACGTGATAAGACATGAATGTCACAGCCTCTAATGCACCCACTTATAATAGCGCCTTCTTTCCGACCCCACTCCGTGCCCGAGTGCGCCACAGATGCACCAAATCAGCCTGGCCACGGAATTACCAAAAGCGCGTTTGGCACACTACCGACCCCAGAAAGTCAAAAAGTGACAAAAAGTCATGTCCCACTTATATTAATTCATCAAAAGGACACTTTTGATGTGCACATAAGCACAAATAGTCCTGTGATTATTTTACAACAGTCTGATGCTGGTTGCACTGTTTATACACTTATGTTGTGTGCACAAATTATCGATCTGCTGCGCGTGAATGTCGCCGGACATCACTAATTTCTAAACATAGCCATAATGAGTGGAGTTAATAGACTTATTAATTAACTTTGTATCAACTCATTTGACAATGGCTTGAATGTAACAGACGTTCATTACTATAAAATAGTTGCGCACTATAGCTTTAAATTGAGGTGCGCACAAATTATGAAATTGTGGCCTCATATTGTTTCTGTTTATGGCTACTTCTGGGCTCTGTAGGTTTTTAAAAAGGCATCTGAAAAGGATTATTGGAGTATGTATGCAAGTAAGATAACCCATAATTACCTGTCATTATTTCTTTAAAGTAATCCTTCTGTATAGCCTTCACTCACATGAAAAAAAAGGAATATATTAAATCTGCTTTGTTTGTTGGATAAAGTAATCCATCAGATCAGAGTTACAGAAGTGTAGACGCATGTTAAGTTTGTCCATACAGAAATCTTGCCTGAACAACACCGGCATTACATTAGCATGAATTAGCTCTGAAAGATGATTTATTGCACAGCTGCACGACAACAGTTGTGTATTGGAACCAAAGCAGTTGCCTCTAAATTATTCATGAGATATAATAAGAGGATAGTTGCCATACAGAGTGTTTGCCGATGAGAAGATATAGCTGAGGAGAGGGAACTCTGGTGTGCAAAGTGAACACACCTTTTAGTGAGATGGAAAGTACGTTTACCGTGTTGCACACATAGCCAAAGCCTTTCAAAAAGGAGAAAGATTTTCTGAGACCTCTGCTTTGGCTTGCTTCAGGGAACCCGTTTGTAGTGCAATGTTTTTTCTGGCCCGTGGACACATCGAGTTCTCTGCCACAACAAAAGGAGACTCATTCGAAGGGGGAGGAGAGAGGCAGCTTTCAAACAGCATATATTAAATGTCTTCTTTTGCTGCTCTCACCTTCTGCGTTTCCTCTCCTTTGAGTTGGTCTCACGACCGCAGGCTACAGCACTTACAAGGCTCCCTGCTATGGTCTCTGGTCACACTGTATTTCCCTCACTGTCACTGCAGCTACGAGGTCAGCACAGTGTTTAAATACACCGGTTACAATAGCAGCACATAAGTTCCTGCCTTAACGTTAAGCTTTATTGAGTCACACTTGTTCGTAGACAGTTTGGAGTAATCTCTAAAGAACTGCAGCCACAAACAAAGCTGTTTGGATGTTTATCAAGAGACAACCGGATCAACCATCACAGTGACTCACCAATTCAGTCTGAACCAGCAGCTTATTGTGATAGTTCAAATAATATGACAGTGAACAGTGAACATGTTGTATATATATTGCAGTTGTCTTGAGGTGTACTGTAGTCCTTCTTGGGCAAAGATTCACTATTTGGTCAAACTCTGTTTCCTTGTGTCTGAGTATTTGACTGATTAAAAGGCTTGGACATACCTTCTACCAATACTACAATTGAGAATCCGCATTAGTTTGTTCCACGCATGGGCATTTCCCATTCCACGAGCATTTGTGACTCCTGGCATTTGTGCCAGGAGTCCAACGCCATTTGGTTGTCTTTGTATTGCTTTAAAGATCTGGTGGATCTCCTCGCACAACCTCTCCCCAAAGCAAGGCATCCATTGTGTTTTCTTCTTCTTCGTCTTGGCAAACCAGCTACAGGTGCATACGCCACCATCTGGACTGTAGCTACTGGAAGGCCTACAATCTCATGGAAAACAGGTTTGAAAAGGTCTCGGTTTAACAACAAAAAGCAAGTCTCTACACTGTATTGATGACATAAAAAGTAAATATTTTGATGTACCCCAGAGGGTTGATGACAGAAAAAATTGGAGTTGCATCATTCCCAGCAATAAGTTTCAGATGAATAGTGAGGGAGACTCATTTAGGCAAATACTCTTTAAAACCCTCAATGGTGTTTTTTGCCCCCAACGGCTTCTTCCAGGGAGCGCTGCGACCACTGCCTCCAAGGCACCTAACCCTAACCAGTGACTAATCCTAGTGCCTTCCAGGCAGCGCTGCCTGGAAGGAGCCGTTGGGGGCAAAAAACACAGATAAACCTTTAAAACTTGCAGAAAACATTAATGCATGTAGTGCCATGCACTATTTTACCCTTCCAATTAACAGTGGCACTACCAAATGTCACTTAATTGCCTGTATTATGTGCATTTTAATATGTCCATACATTTAAATGTTTTTTTTACTTGATAGCATTATTTCTTGACTTTTGATGATGTCATAGTAAACTACTCGCGCCTACCAACTACACCACCACAGTGCTGAGCCAACAGACAGCAGGTAGGCCCACTCATTTCACCTGTACCTCTGGCAGCCGAGTGATCAGCTCTGTAGATTCATATGCAGTGGTGGAATGTAACTAAGTACATTTACTCAGTCATGGCTGCTACCTGACCAGCACTGCGCTCGCTCTGCCATTAGGAACCACACCGCTACAGCAGCTGGGAGATTCAGTGCAGCTGCAGAGAAAATGCTCTATCGGCGAGGTAATTTGTGGAACGCACTGGAAGTGATTCATTTTTATGCTCTAGTGTTCTTCATATAATGTGCAGAGGTGGTGTTCATTACGGAGAATGGCTTCTACGTCCGCCAATTAGGGGTAGATGATTAGCAAGGAGATATGCTAAAATTGCAAATCCAACCGCTTTGAGAGAGGAAGTGTATTGATAATAGGCTCGTTCGAGATGAGCCAGATCTGCGCAGAATCGATCACCGGCAATCGCCGCCCAATGCATGCCGGTTAGATTTGTGTCCGACTTGATCCCGACTCACTCTGACGTCATGCACTCGTGGGCAACGATAATCTCACGAGATCAAGGCGTCCGCAGTTTTTAGAGCCAGGCGCCGCAGTTGCTCTCCACCGACTGCAAGAGCCATTTTTAGTTTGCCGGTCCTTCTCCACTCTGGACTGCTGGCTGGACACCTAGCCCTCTATCAGTGAGGTCCAAGCCATATCAGAAAGCAAAGTGCCCTTTATGTAAGAAGGCCTACAATTAACCAAGTGTTTTAGTTGTCTAACTTTCAACATGCATTTGCCATATCCACAAGCTTTTCTAACCACAACCATACTGTAGTTGAAGATATCATTTTGAAAGCATTAGCACTTAACATTCAAAGCCTCTACCTCAGAACATAATCCCAGGTTGTCGAATAGTATTTTTGTTTTGGCGAAAGGGTTGCCCTACTTTGATAACCACATTCCTGACATGAAAAGATTGAAAAGGACCATTTGGGGCAAAAACAGGGAAATGAAATACAGACTACAGAAAATGTCAAAAAAAAAAAAAAAAAATCACATCTCATTGAAAGGGTCATATCATGCAGCAGGTAGTGAGAAGGTCCTTTCACAAGAGTTTTTTGGGTTTCTCACTGGTTTAAAATGGGCAGGAAAACAGTGTCATTTACGGATGTTGCCAGGCAACCGTCAATCAAATCTGATCAAACCACACCCACACTGTCCTGATGAAGCAGGTCAGCTGATTTTTTAAGAGTGTTAAACTCGGAATAAAAAAATACTTAATGGATGTTGTACGTTGCATATTTAGGTGAGAATGTTTAAGTTTATAGAGTAATATTTCAGATTTGAAACCACTTTTCAGGAACTTTAAGACATGCAATACTTCCTGTAGTTGATATGAAAGTGTCCAGAAAGTGTACAGATACCTTGCACAACAACAACAACAAAAAACACAATATCAGGCATGGGATGAATTACAACCTCAGGGAGGTCTTTTAGTATCTGGTGCAGTTTCACTTCACACTTTGTTCATCCACAGTCCGACTTGGTGCCGAGACAGGTGACCTTTTTACCTAACGTCATGGCATGAAAGATGCAACCTGCCGCTATATGAATTCTGTGTAACCTTGCCCCGTAGACAGCCCATGCCTAAGCATATCCGCCTGCAGTGTGATAGGTCAGGAGGCGGCCTGCTCGTCAGAAGTTAAAAAAATAAATAAAAAAAATAAAGCATCCTGGTGTCCTGCTCAAACCTGTGTTTGCATTTTAAAGAGGGAAGCAACCGAAAAAAGACATACAAAAATATCCCGGATTCATGCAAAGAGTGTGCGGTCAGGAATCACTACATGATGATGTGATGTGACGTTAAGTGGTGCTGGATGGGGTTTTAGCAAGCTGAGAGGTGGAAAGAAGCGATATGGAAAGAGCCGGAGACGTGCTGGCACCTGAGCCTGAAGTGAACTCTTTCTTGCACATTCAAACTTCCCGTAGTGACACTCCTGCAGGGCCGACGGCTAGAATTAGAACATCAGAATTCAGCTCAGACCTGCGCATGCTTTAGTCTTCAATATTTGTACATCTACTCCCAATTCATATTTTGAACAATGACATGCATATAGAACACAATTGGAGCCCAGCTTCTGCTGGATGTCGGGATCACAGGGACTATGTTTACATGCACATAACATTCCCGTTTTTGCCCTTATTTCGAAAACATTTTACATGGCTAATGAAAGTTAATATTCCACTAATTTTTTCCCATTTAAAATGCAGCTGTGCAAAATAGGATTTTTTCCAATGTTTTCTTGTTCCACCGTGCAAACACAGCGTGCCTTTTATTCCTTCAACAAACTTCTTGAAAAAGGTCAGTGTTGTGATGTTTTAGCACATCCAAAAACCTATTGAAATTCAAGTCTTTCTTGATGTTTGAAAGTCTCTTTTGTTCTTGCATCTCTATCACAGCCTTGCAAACTGTTGGCTGGTTGGTTTGTGCACCATAGCAACGCACAGAGCTGACCGTAAGCCGTAAACAGGCAAGAGGCTGTAAACTGTCTGTAAACAGTCGCAAACTGCAGTAAAAATCGGACTGAGACGCATATTCCCAATGTGCTGTACTGTCTGAAAATGCTAAATTTGGAAAAAAGGCCTTATTCAGAATATCCAAAACGGAATATGCTGTTTACATGACCTGTATCAAATTCGGATTGTTGTCATATTCTGAATAATGTGTGTATGTAAACATAGTCAGTGTCATTTTTATGGTTACGTAAAACAGTTGAGTAATAAATGATAGCAGAAACAGACATTGCAAGGTGCTTTAGCAGGGCTGCTGGGGAGATAGAGAGGAGTGTGAGCGGCGTCAGAGAAACTGCTGGGACTTGCAGCACATTAGTTTGGATGTCAGCACTTTGATTGTAATTAAATACCAAAAACTGGTTTGCCCTACTTTTGCCCAACTTTGGCAGCCGAGCACATATTCTCCGCACCGCCAGGTTGAAGGATGTGATTAATGACATCGGCGTGAAGACAAAAATCTGTGTCATCTCTTGTTTGTTTGACTGTTGATTCCCCGGCCCTCTGTGTGAGGCGGGGGCATATGGCGAGCACCCTCCGTCTCAGCTGTGATTTATTAGCCTAAAAATCTAGACGCACCCTAGTGGCAGCAAAATTATTTTGCAGCCAGGGGGGGTCTAGGCACTCTCCGTTGGCTTTCGAGCTGAAAAAACCAAACTCTGGTCAGGCCAATCACATTGTGTATAGAGTCGGTGGGCGGGCTTATGGCTGCTGCTGCTGGGAACAGCGGTCTTCTGGAAGACTTGGAGTTAAGCTTTTCTTTGAGAAAAGAACAAAGAATGGCACTGAAGTCATTCTTAAAAAAAAAAAGGAAGATGTGTTTGGAGTTTTGCCGACCGGATACGGCAAAAGTTTAATCCATCAACTAGCTTCTCTTCCTTCTTCGTTGCTCTGCCTGGTTGTAGCGCTAGCCTATTGCGTGCAGAGGAAATTTGAAAGACAACCGTTTATCCCGCCCCTCGGATTAAACTATGCCAATGGTGAGTTCCCAGACCCAACATCTTGATGTGGGTCTGGCTTGTCAGGCTAGTGATTTATCCCTCAGTTGTATGACTTTCGCATGATGGTCTAATAAAAAAAAGAAAAAAAGAAGAAGAGCTGGAAATACTTTAACACAAACTGGAAAACTCCAAAGATCCTTATTACTCAATTTAATTTGCTTTCCAACACAATAAGCCTTTTCCCTTCTGCCTGGATGCTGTTATCATTGAGAAATTCTCCTCACCAGGCTAAATACAAAAGGTTGAGTAAGGTATAAAATACCTCCAGTGTCTGTGTATTTGAAAATTAATTTTCCACCTCCAAATGTGCAGACTTTATTCAGTTTCCTGATGATCTGCTGTCAGCAGATCCTGTAGCTTTATGCGTAATGGTGTGACGTCCCTGTTGTTTCTAGTCTTACTATTTGTTATGCTGTTTGTTCTCTACAGTTCCTGGTGTGTGTCCTGCCAGCTTCTGCCTGTCCTACTTTACTGTCTCCTTCAATATTCTGATTATTTCATCATTATTTTCAGAACGTTTTTTTCTTTTAGACATTTTGCCTAATGCCATGACATTTTTATGAACAACAATTAAATCCATAGTGCGTAGTTCCCCATGAGGAATTCTAAGTAATGACAACAAAACCTTCGGCGCGTCCACATGATACAAGCCTTCCGTGATCGTGCAGTACCCCAAAACTCTCCTCCACGCAGTGGCTAGCAGCCAAGGAGGACACGGAGGATTAAAAAAAACATCGATTCTTCAGAAGAGGTCATTATCTTCACTCGAGTTTCTGCGTGCGAAAGTCACCGGACGCCACAATCTTCTGAACATAGCCATGCTGAGAAATACAGAGAGAGTTATGTGGAGCCGATAGTCTTAATTAGCTTTGTAGCAACTCATTTGACAATGGCTTGAATGTAACGGACGTTCATTAACATCAAAAAGTTACGCATCGAAGCTTTAAAATAAACAAAATGAGCGAATTTTGGACGCTCAAATGGTGTTGTTTGGAAAAAAGCTCCAATTAACTGTGTCTTTGCTGCTGTCAACAGGAAGCGGCTACTTACGTCCTATTTTATTAAGATAACACAAGTTAACGAGCTAAAATCAGTGGCGGAAGAAGTATTCTGATCTACTTGAAGCTTCCGTCTACAAGAAATCAAATGTGTAGTTTGTGTAATGTGCAGGCGACAAACTCAGGCGATAGTTATCACAGTAATCACCCGGCTTAGCAGTCACCCTAAGCTCTGTGGAGCATTCAGTGTCTTTCAGCTCATTGTTTTGGATTTCTGGCCCGCGACTTTAATGTTCTGCTTCAGCCTCACAGCTGTCATCGTCACCGTCGTTATATTCTACTGTAATAATGGATCATTATTATTGATGCATTATCGCAGAAGCTGTACTTTAATGTTGCAGCTGGTCGTGGTGGAGCTAACTGAAACAGCATAATTTACTGTATAGTTTATTCCAACACAATCCATCATTTTCAGGTAACTGCAGCTCTTAAATAAATATGGTGTACTAAAAAAACATTTTATTATAATTATTACTCAAGGATAGTATAAGTAACTCAAAATTGTACTTAAGTATACAGTGCTTGAGTAAATACACTTAGTTACTTTCCACCACTGGCTCAAAAGGAATACATTTGGGTGCAAAACTGCTTTAGAAGAAAATATGATAAGCATTTCATCTTTCATCAACAACAAACACAAAGAAACTGTGTTGTTTCTGCATGATTACCTGAGATCAAACTCATTTGTAATCTTGATTTCTCACAACACAAGAAACCACTGACTTTAAGAGAAACATGTGCAGTGTGCTTGTCAGTAATTAAAATGTAATTTCCTCGCGAAGCAGAACAACAACAACAACACACACAGAGGATAAAACAAGGACACACTGCCAAGGAAAGGCATTGTTTTGGGAGACACATTTTGGCGATGGCTTTGCTTTGTGCTGGTGTCTATACTATTATTTATTGATGGTGAATTTCATCAGGAACTACGGACAGCCGGCTCTTTCCTCAATTGATAAACCGGATTGACTCGATAAATAATAGAATCAATGATTGGAAGACCTGCTCCAGACAGCTGGCAACACCAAGGCTGACGATGATTGATCCCAAAGACTTTATTTGCTTGTTTTTGAGCTTTTACGCCCGAGGCATATTTCATAGTCAAGCTGACAGTTGTGCAGCACAGAATCTGCCCATACACCAGAAAATTCACCCTCAGCACTAACAAGAGTCCACAACTTTGGCCTCCCACTCACTGTCAAAGCCAGAGAAATTCACATTTTGGAGTCCCTTCATCAAAACCAAACTGTCCAAAATCATACCAGAATCCTCCTTCGGGGCGGATTTTGGCTTTGAAAATCAGTGCCGTCGCTGCAACAGAGACATTGCAGACCCAGTTATCAAATTTAGCGTTGTATAATTTTCCGTCCCTAAATGATAGAGATTAGGAAATGCCAAGGCGGTCTGAAAAGAAGACAAAAGACACCAAGCAGTCCTTTCCATCTGACACAAAAGCAAAAATCACCTCAATGAAACTTGCTCTCTCCTCCTTTGAAGCCAGCCACTATAAATAACTTCCCAGTGGTATTACATGGTGGGACTGCAGAGAAAACCGAGCTAACAGTGCCCTCTACGTGCAGGCTGAAGCTTTGTGCCTGCAAATGTGGCACACAGTCATGCAAAACTGCTCAAGTGATGCACTGAATATACAGAATCCTGCACAGATATTGAGCTGCGGCTGCTTCTGCACAGGATGACTTGATCGGTAAAACTTTTTCCCTTTTACCTGCTGCTGAGACGCTGCATTGTTTCCATACGGGCTCATTATTAAAAAGCATCTAGAGGGAAAATCAGAGGGAGAGCTTGATGCTCCCGGTGCCCTCTCTAAGTGCAGCGTCATTAGAATATAAGTGGGAAGGCAGGCCAGATCAAAGCACATCTTCACTGTCTGACTTCATCTCAGCTAAAGCCCGAGAAACCCCGTCACAACCTCCAGATGCTCCAAAAAACGATTACCCTTCCGGATTCATTATTCCCTCCAGTGCTGGGTGATGCTACACACAGCAGTCACGCTTGTGTAACCCAAATCAAAGCCCTCCGTTTGAAGACTTGTTTAGATAGTAGTCTATTACAGAGCTATAAAAACTGCAATTAGATGGAAAATCTGGAAATCAGTGTCAAAATCCCAGCAGATTTGTCTCCAGGGAGTAATTACATCTATAAAAGATGGTTCCCCCTTCATTCACCTTTGGTGAATGTAGCCTTGGCCGGGAGGAGTTGATGTCGTCAGATGGTGTCCAACCCTGAACCATAACACCCTCCCGTTGGCGGGTCAGCAGTGGTGGCCAAATCACTGCCCATCTCCTCCTCCTGGCTTCCAGCTTGGCTCCTCTCTCCTGTTCCATAACCAGCAGGAGGCTCTTTCTGCTGCCTCCCCCATTTGCGAGACGCTGACTTCCTCTCACTTCCTGTCATTCCAATGGCTGTGAGCCATTACCTAGCCATTGTCTCCATACTGACTGGGCAGGGAATGCTCTGCAGCAAACCTCGATTGGGAATATCCATGCCTGCCATCCTTTCCCCCTGCAGTCGTGTAAAAGGTCCTGGTACTTGGCACCTCTTCCTTTCAAAGGCTTGATCACACCCTTCTTCCCACGGGACTGAAAGTTCTATCAGGATGATCTTCATCGCCTCTTCACACCACAGAACCACATCTGGCGTCAGGGTTGCCTGGGCGACTTGGGGAAACTGCAGCCTTCCTTCCATGTCTACCTTCATATCCCATGATTGGCTAGACTGGGTAAACCCAGCCCGATCTGCCGGCAATTTGATTTCGCCCTGCAGCTCAGGCTGGAAACCTGTACATTTTTCTAACCTGCTTCCATTACAAGTGTCCGGGGACCAATCACAAACTGGCTTATCCACCTGGCATGCTATTGGCGGGTTTAACACGATGACGATAGAGAAGCGACGGCAAGCAGCTTTTTGTTTACATGCAATATGGCGGCCACCGAAGCGCAGCAACCCTTTGATGCTGCTGTTGCTGCAGTTTTAAAAGATTTCAAAAGGCATGTTTTCTCTGAAAACGGAACAGAAACTTGCCCTGGAACAATTCCTACAAAAGAATGATGTGTTTGCCTTACTACCGACCGGCTTTGGTAAAAGCCTAATTTACCAGCTAGCCCCACTGATGGCCAGAAGAACGGAGCTCAGCTCAAACCCTGTTGTTGCGGTCGTGTCACCGTTGGTCTGATTGGTTGAAGGACTATCCAATTGCGTACAGAGTCATTTGAATTATGCCCGTTGATCACGCCTCTTGTGCAGAGAAAATACAGAGCAGAATCCCCAGACTAATGTTCAATCCTAAAAGATTGAGCTTGGTCTGGTGATAGCCAGACTAATGATTGGGCCTTTTGTAGTATGTTGTTTATTGTTCTTGCTGTGGTTGATGGCTTTTCTCCCTCCCTCACGAATTTCAGTCACATTATGCGAAGACAGGGTTTGTCAGCTGCAGTGACTCACACTGAATTAATTAATAGTCAGAATGTGCTGTAGCTTCAATAATAAACACTACATGTACATACAGTATGTGAGACTGTAAATAGGATAGACTCAGATGGTTGCATGTTTAAGCTTATGTGTCCAGTTTTAATTCATATTTCTATATCATATTTATAGTACACACACACACACACACACACACACACACACACACACACACACACACACACACACACACACACACACACACACACACACACACACACACACACACACACACACACACACACACAAAATTGATAATGTCATTAAAAAAGTAAAACATTTGGTGCTTTACACAAGACAGACATGACAGAAGTACAGCAACCACAAAAGAGTGTGAGAAAGGAAAAACCACACCGAAAGAATTTTTTAATAACACGGTGAAGCAAAAGGAATGCCAAATGCTTTCAAAGCCATCGAACAGGAATTATCTTGTCAAGATTTTTGAAGGGCCAGTGTGAATAGAAAGTTGTAAGGGCATTTCTAAAATAGTCAATTAAAGTGGCATCAGTAAACTTTTCTCAACTTGACAAAAAGACAGACAAAAATATACAAAAAATAGAAACCTCTCATGTGAAATAAAAAAAATAATTGTAACTGTCAAAAAAATATATGTATGACGTCTTTGCGAATGAAAAGAAGATTGGGAAAATATTGTCTTTAAATACCTGGAGATTTTGGGTTTTGCTGCTGACCAAGTAATCAGTGTGTAGGTTTGCTCCATAAAGTGTCAGAGATATTTGTGTCTTTATCCCCACAAATAGTCAAAATATATTTTTTTTGACTGTTCAATCACAAACTGACCGTTTATTCACAATCAGCTAATCCTGAAGTTCCCCTCAGATTTACAGAGTGTTTTAGCATCTTTAACTCATGGTTTTGATTTGATGGCCTTTATTTAGCTTCACTGCTGTTGGAGACTTTTGGAAGTGGGTACATCATAGAGAAATCTTTAAAGCTACATTGTGTAAGAATGTCTCCCATCTAGCGGTAAAATTGTATATGACAACCAACTGAAAATTACTTTCTAGCCCCTCCCATTCCGATCGCGTTTTAACTGCTACAGTGGACGAACATGAAATATCTCCATCATTTACACGCATCTGTTCTAGCCACTTCAATATTAATTTTGGTCTTGTTGCTTTGCCTGTCGCGTTGTCGTTTCAATTCTCTTTTCACTTACCTGTCGAGTAATCTCCCCCTGGCATTCGTCACGGTGCCGGGTGCCACTGAGTGTAAAAGGGCGAAAGGCAGAGGTATGTCCCTCTTTGGCTAATGTATTTTAAAGATGGAGGCGCTACATGGCTGCCGTCATTCCAGCAACTGTATGTATTCTAAATGATTCTGAATGTCAGATTCTACGCTTACGAGAATACCTTGATTAGTTGGTTGAAGTAATTACACATGAATGAGCACATATTTGTGAAAGAACAAAAAAGGGGCTATTGCTAAGAATCAACTCAAAAAATTACACAATTTAGGTTTAAGGAACATTTTGACTTTAAACCAAGACTGTATGTACTTGGCGATCCTCTAATAGTTGCCCACTGTAGTGCAACCGGATTTTGACTTAATAATGGGGGGTAGACAAGTTTTAATAAGGGGACGGAGTCCATCCTTTCAGGACTGGTTTACTGAACTCCGTAAGGTAGCCTTATATGAGCAGATGTCTCTATAGAAGTATTGATAGGTGGAACAAATATATTCACAAATGGGGAAAATACATTGAATATCTAAGTTGGGATAATGGGGATTGACCCCTTCTCCTGTTGGTAGCACAATATAGACCTATATATTACTTGGATTGCTTTACCTGGAAATTCTGGCACTCTAATATTACTAAAGACATGTGGGCATGTTTTGGCATTTTCTTTCTCATTAATTTTATTTTCCGTCTTCTGTTATTCATGTTGATCTGTACAGTGTATAAATAAAAAAAAATTAATGCAGGTTTAAATACTTTTGTCTAAAATAATTGTGTCTTTAACTCATATTTTCATGCTAAAATGGACATTTTAAAAAGGGAATGTCTGCTTTTGCTCGTGTTTCAGAACTTTAACATTTTGCTGGGCTGGTGTTGGTATCTGAATAACTTCCAGTAAAACTCCCAACAATCTCCCCTTCAAGAGCAGGATTATGTCTTTTTAAAGTGTCTTCCTGACACTGAGCTACAGCTAGATCTAGTCAGTAAGTGGCAGAACGCTCGCCGGAGAACGAACAGCCAGTTCTTCACTGCACAACCTGGCGCTGGAGCAGACAGATATGCTGAAATGCCATCTATAGCCTCGGGCCTTTTCTGACTTCTAAAGGCTTCCGCTGTCAAAGTGGGGCGCCTGGGAGTGCATGACACAAAAGTTAAATGAAGGTTAAATGGAAGCACTTCAAAGTGGGAGATCTCCACAGAAAAATAACGCAGGAAAGGTTAATGTGTGTCTTGTTGAGACACCAGAGGAGCTTGTAGCTTTTGGGCATGACGGTTTGAGGTCCGGTTTGGTTCAGAACGCCTTGGGGCCGCCGTTTATTGGTTTCATTCACACAGTCAAATGTGCAGTGCGGTAACAGGGCTTTAAACTGATGCTTGGAAAGCAGGTTTCTTCCATGTCAGATTTTCCTCTGTCATAGCTTCAGTACCATAGCCTGTAAAGATAATGGACGTAGCGTCCGTGACATAACTCATTAGTTCGTGGACTGCCGTTTAGAATCCTTGAGTTTGGCAATTTGGCTGTCGCCATCGGACGTGGCGATTTTTGGACGAGAGGGTGGAGCTGGGGAGGATGATAAGGCCAAGCCAGTGTCGTCTATGGCTGCAATGGCACTGTGGCAAAGTTTTAACAGCAGGTAAACACGGACCTCTGGTTACTGGTACCATTCATCTGCGTACGTCAGTACACAGAAAATCGGCATACTTTCCCTTAAAGGAGAATTCCGGCCAATTTTTACGTTAATCTTGATCACTATAGCTACGCGAGTACTTTCGATAGAAAAAACCCCGACCCGAATCAGTGCAGGTAACACGGAGAAGCTGCAGCTACGTACTACAAGCGTCCCCTGAGCTAAAACGGCAGTGCTCGGGGCAAGTTTTAGAGTGCCTTTGTGCCTCTTAACAGATACAAAATGCAATTAATATGTCTGTGCCACATGAACAGGGCCCTTACGTGTCAACAAGATGCGTTTTCAACTAAGACATTGTTTAAATTCACCTACCCTGGTCCCTGTCTCGATCCTGCCGGTAGCTAGCTTGCCCTGCTAGCTGATAGCCGTTAACTGCGAGCTGCCGTCCGGTGAGTGTATTCAGACAGGCTTCTGTGATAATCATCCCAATAACAATCCACGGAGCGGTGGTGGTGTGGCTATGTCCTCCAGAGGACAGGTCATGTCACGTCTTGCAGTGTATTCCCCCCTAAAAAAAAACAGTAGTGCGGTAGTAGCTGTTAGCTGCCCTCCGGTGAGTGTGTACAGCCAGATAGCTGTTATCTGCTAGCTGCCGTCCGGAGAGTGTATTCAGCCAGGCATCTGTGATAATCATCCCAATAAAAATCTACGGAGAGCCCGGTGGGCTGGTGGATGTCCTGCATAGGACAGATCATGCCTTCGCAGCGAAAGGTTTAGATTATTTCCCCCTCAAAATAGGTAATTGAGCACTGTAGTGGTTATGACCATATCAGTGACTATGTAACTAGCATGGAAACGGGATAAACGATGTCTGTGGCTTGCACAGTAATAGCGTTACTGAAGCTTAGCTGTCTGGGAATTCAGTTGTAGCAGAAAAAGGTAAACAGTAGTGTGCAGATTGGAGCGTAGTGTGTGAAGAGTGAAAAGCGGAGTTGTTTATAATGGAAGAAGCTTGGAGTATGAAGAATATAGCAGATATACAACACACGGAAGAGCCTTTTGAGTTTGATGGTCGTCCTTATTTATTCGACCCCGAGTATACAGACGAAGAACTAGCCTCAAGAGTTGGAAAGAACGAGACTGACAGACAGAGGGGAAACAGGCAGATGAACTTTCTGCTCCAAGCACAAGCTAAAGCTAGCCTTCAGTAACTGGGGGACATAGCCACACCACCGGGCGGATTTTTATTGGGATGATTATCACAGATGCCTGGCTGAATACACTCACCGGACGGCAGCTAGCAGCTAACGGCTAACAGCTATCTGGCTGTACACACTCACCGGAGGGCAGCTAGCAGCTAACAGCTACTACCGCACTACTGTTTTTTTTAGGGGGGAATACACTTCAAGACGTGACATGACCTGTCCTCTGGAGGACATAGCCACACCACCGCCGCTCCGTGGATTGTTATTGGGATGATTATCACAGAAGCCTGTCTGAATACACTCGTACGTAGCTGCAGCCTCTCCGTGTTACCTGCACTGATTCGGGTCGGGGTTTTTTCTATCGAAAGTACTCGCGTAGCTATAGCGATCAAGATTAACGTAAAAATTGGCCGGAATTCTCCTTTAAGTTACCACCTAACGCTAGGGTTAGCTTGCTAGCTTGGTTGGCAATGTGCTACCGAACGCTAAACAAAACATTTTTAGGCAACCAAAATGTTCCAATTCACTTTGATGAAGTGAAAACACACAGTGAGAATTTCAAAGTTACATCCAAAAACAAGTTCACGGTTATTTTAATTTACAGTGTCATGGTTAGCATTGCTAAGCCTCTGTTCTGATTAATAGGTCAGTGTGTAGCCACGTCCTAAAGCATCCCCTGCTTTATCGTCTATCTTAAAATCATAATTTACAAAATGAACATCATGCTATATTGAAGACTTAAGTGTCCCATGACATGCTGCTCTTTGGATGCTTTTATATAGACCTTAGTGGTCCCCTAATACTGTATCTGAAATCTCTCTCCTGAAATTCAGCCTTGGTGCAGAATTACAGCCACTAGAGCCAGTCCCACAATGAGCTTTCCTTAGGATGTGCCATTTCTGTGTCTGTAGCTATTGAGAAGGAGAGGGGGGGGGGGGCAAGGTGGAGGGTGGGAGTGTGGCCTTGACCAACTGCCACTTTGCTCGTTTGAAAGCCAGGATGTCTCTCTCTCATGGGTGGTAACCTTGCTCCTTATGACCTCATAAGGAACAAGATTCCAGATTGTCCCATCTGAGCTTTCATTTTCTCAAAGGCAGAGCAGGATACCCAGGGCTCGGTTTACACCTATCACCATTTCTAGCCACTGGGGGACCATAGGCAGGCTGGGGGAATGCACATTAATGTTACAAAACCTCATAAAGTGAAATTTTCATGCCATGGGACCTTTAATACTAGTGATTGAGATCATAAACTTGTTATTAAAATGTTAATTGAGGTAATAAATCGAGGTAGAACTAGGAACTAGGGACTTCTTTTGCAACCAGTAGAGTCGCCCCCTGCTGGAAATTAGTTAAAGGCCAGGGAATGTTTGAAAAGAACTAGTTCGCTGTATGAAGTGTTGTCCGACCACATCAAAATTGGGCGAAAAGTCTCATACTGAGGTACAACACACAAAAAACATACAAATTTGGATAACACAATGTCTCCCTGAAGGCAGAGTGTTGCACTCATTTGTACACACAAAGAGGAAGTAGCTCTGTGCAGAACGAAAAAATTGGATTTTGACAATTTACAGAATCTGTCGGACACAGCTCGCCCAATCCCAAAGTTGCAAAGATGTGGGAGAAGGGGGGTTGAGACATGTACTAGCCCAGTGTCTTATGACCTGCAAATGACCAAAACCATTCTTACAGGCCGTTTAGCAATGCATTTCCTTTTCAGTCAGAGACACAGAGATTGACCATTAATAGCAAATGGTTAAATTCGCCGGAGCTTTGCTCTTTGGGAGACTAGTGTTCAAAGAATTCAAGCAGCAAAGAAGATTCTGTAAGAGATCCAATCCCCCCTTAAAAAAACAAATACTCTAACATCAGATCGAATACTAAATCAACAATACCAACAATGGAAGAAGACGGTTGAGGTGGTGGAGGGACCTTCAGCAGCTAACGGCAACAGAGTTATGTCAACGGCTGTATGATTATGATTAGACCTAACAAGTCAGCTGATAGGCTCAGAGCTGTAAAGCATGAATGAAACAGCCGATGCCAGTCAGCTAGAAAAAGCTTCAACTCAGTGCTTTGCCTGAAGTAATGCTCCGCTCCATTTATTTTATCTAACAGTCCATAGAATTAGCAAAAATGCTCATTTCCATGTGTAGTTGGGGCTGGGTATAGTTAAATTTAAATTAAATAATTTAAATTATAGTTAAAAAAGAAATTACAACATTACACATTATGGCACATCTTTTTAGTTATTTTGCTGCTCCTACTATGTGAGCCCCGTTTCTGTGCGTAACGTAAGAGTTTTTCCTTCCTGCCTCTACGGTGTGTAACAATAGACAGCCAATCAGCAGCATTATTAGATCTTAGAATAGAAGCATTATGCGTGCTTATTGGCTCACTGACTCTAATGAGATTTACTCCTTAGGTATTGAAATTGGGTATTGAATGACGTGGTATTTTTCGATACTCGATACTTTAGAGGCAATTCGGTCTACAAAGTATTGAATTTGGTACACAGCCCTGTGTGTTGTTCTCGCAAAACATGTCCACAAATTGTATTGACAGTACCTGAAAGTGTATTAAATGAGTGAGCCTCTGCACAGTGACACACACTACATGTATATTTGTACATAAACATGTGGCTGCTGCTCCTATCCAGATACACTTTTACAGTCCGTGCAGCAGCGAAAAAAACTTAAGCAGTTAGACCTCTATTACATATAGTCCTGGTTCATGTTTTTTGCAGCCCGTTTGAAATAAAAAGAGCAAGAAAAAGAAATCAGAGGAAAACGGGCCATTGGAAGCAAGGCAATCAGCAGCTCAACGCCACATCAAAAGGAATGGTAACATCTCCAGTGGGCCGCCTGCCTCCCTTCACTGTTAAACCCATTATCACAACATTGGTAATGAAGTGCGTTTGGCTATATTCCAATGCAACAGCTAATTGCCAACAGACAGGACTCAAAGGCAGCCGATGCAAAACGCTGCAGCATTACAGCGAATAGAGTTTGACACGGTTTTGGAGGTCAACTTCTTCTGCTTCGAAACCCCGACAGGTTGACCCCCCCCCCGGTTGCCCGGTCCTGCTGAAACACCTATCACAGGAAACTGGAGAGACTTATTGTTCTCTCCTCTCCTGTTGACCCCTACCGCCCCATTAAAATCTAGCCTCAAACTCTGCCTGAGGGTCTCCAGCCATCATCGGCACGCGCAGCCTCGCCAAAGCATCGCATACTAATGAGACAGAGGGGAGGGGGGGTTCGGGGCGGTGGGGGTGGGGTTCGCATCTTTAAAAGTGCGGGTTGGGATTGGTTACCAGGCAGACTCAACACTAAGGCTCGTGCTTGGTTATTAGTGGGTTTGAAGCAGGAGGAGAGCAGGACGAGTTTCACCTGGAGTGTAATGAGAGCTGCTGGTCCCATCCCGATGATCTCGTGTGCTGACTGGTAATTTAAATACGCACACAGATATTATTATTCATTGTGCTGACATGCCAAAGGATTATTACCTCCACCTTGGAGGATCCATTTTCACCTAATGGTTTATTGGTTTGTCTCTCTGTCAGCAGCATCTCGGAAAGATGTGAAAGAGTTGAAATTTGGTGTGCAGGTCAGCTACTACAACCAGAACGTTTGCGGTGATTAAATTAACCCGACTGTATCCTGACTGATCATACTCACATTAGTCCATATGATGTATCGCTGCATTAGAAATCTGTTTAAGAAACAACCAAATAATCTTATTAAATTGCTATCCTGATTAGGGGTGAGAATCACAGAGGCCCCATGATACAAGATTGTCCCAACACTTATGTCACAATGCAATATTATTGCAATTTAAAACATATTGGGATATTTCACGATATATTGCAATTCATTATGATTTTACCAACTCCGAATAATGTCCCCAAAGGAAACATCTGTTTTATCTAAAAATCTCCCTTTAATTTTATTGCTGCAAAAATGGGATTGTCAAGCAGACAAAGTGGCCAACACATACAGTATATAATAAAAGATTGATGTTCTGTGTATCTATACAGTATTACCACAGAAAATCAAGACTATGCTGTATTGATCCCCCCCCCCCCTAATCCTGATTACCTGTTGTCCAGGAGGGTGGACACAGAGGCGGTGACACACAGCAGGATCTGCAGCACCTTGGGCAGGTAGATGTGGATGAGGTGGCCCAGTTTCTGGATCAGCACATTGATGATGTTCAGCAGGCTGTGCTGACGGCCCAGCGGCAGGACGGCAGCCACGTCCGTCTCCGCTACGGCTTTCTCCACTGCCGCCAGGCACGAACCTGAGGACACAAAAGGTTGGCGAGGGACTGTTAAAAGGCTGTTTTTACACCGGAGTCTCAGGGGAGCATCAGTTCATGAGAGACTTGTGTACTGGGCTGCATATGATACACTATTAGAATCATTCAAACCTACAGGAGGGCAGTCTAACTGTGGGTGGAAGAAACAACTCATGTCTTCATCAGTCCATAAAATTGCCCGTCACAGGTTACCAGAGAGCAAATTAAAGTTTTGAAATGGCTTATTCTGTTTATTTACACCAGCAAAAAGCCAATATCAAAATGTGTTATGATATAAAAGCAAGCAGGACCTCATCTTAAAAACCTTAAATGCAAAATATTAGGGTTCATTTCTAGATAACCTTAATGATTAATTATGAAAAATAATTGGTAATCTTTTCCTGGCCCAAAGGGGCTTTAGCAGTTAGAAGAACTTGGAAATACACTTCTCAAACATAATTTTAGATCTCAGAGAGTTCTTTATCTCAATGAGACAGCCACATAAAACTAAATAAAACTTTACATCGATTAGGGTTGAAACTCAACTAAAAATGTAGCTGTGAGCCACAAAGACTTATACAGTGGCTTCAAAAAGCATTCAGACCCCTTTTTGCACACTTTGTGTTGTAGATTGGATAAGTGTCATTTTTGCCCATGAAGCTCAATAACACATAATGACAGAGTGAAAACATTTTTAGATTCTTTTGCAAATTTATTAAAAATAAAAAAACTCTTATTCAGTACTAGTATTCAGAACCTTGGCAGCAATTACAGCTTTGAGCCTCCTTTTGTAAGCCTCTACAAGATTTGCACACCTGGATTTTTGGGAAGTTTATTCAGTTCTTTCTGGCAGATCCTCTCAAACACCATCAGATTGGATGGGAAGCGTCTGAACTGCCATCTTCATGTCTCTCCACAGGTTGTTTTTTTTTTATGTGGATTTTAAGTCTAGGTTTTGGATGGCCAATCATGGACAGTCGCAGACTTGTCCTGAAGCCAGTCCAGCTTCATCTTGGCTGAATGCGTCGGGTCATTGTCGTGTAGAAAGGTGAACCGTCGACCCAGTTTTTCTTCAAGCACCTCCCTGTCTTTGGCTCCTTCCTTCAATTCTGATCAGTCTCCCTGACAGGTGTGTAGCTTTCTAAATCCTTTCCAATCAATTGGATTTGCCACAGGTGGACTCCAATCAAGCAAGATGATCAAGACAGAATGGGAGGCACCTGAGCTCAATTTCAAGTCTCATAGCAACAAGTCTGGATACTTATGTCAATGTAATATACAGGTTTTTCCTTATATGTTTGAAAAAAAAGTCAAAAATCCTGTTTTGTCTTTGTCTTAATGGGGTATGGTATATAGCTATTAGCACATACAGTGGAGCTGGGATGAAGAAACAAGAAGGATATATGTTATAAACATATTGAAACCTGTGGTTAGAAGGTAATTGTGTTAAAGGTGCTGTAGGTAGGATTGCGAAGATCCAGGACTTAGACAAAAAATGTCAACATCGACAACTTCTCAGTCCCTCCCCCCTTTCTGCTAAAGCGCAAAACAGTCTCCTAAGCTCCTCCCCCCACAAGGGAGAATGAATGCGTGTGCATGAGCGGTGATTGACATGCAGTTAGACACCCCCCCGGCCCTGATTGGTGCATCTGAACAGGGAGCGGTGGATTTTTGCAAATCGCACTACAGGCTGTAGGTGGTGCCAGAGGAGCTGGATTTAAAAAAAAAATAAAATGTTATTACCTGCTTCATGTAGTTCTACTGGAACATAGGGTCAGTTTCAGCAAATATGACTGAATGACTGAATGTTAAGTTTTATAAGGCTTACCTACTGCATCTTTAAAGTAATTAATTACTGATCATGTTGTCCTTTAATTAGTAATACAGTATTTTAGTCTGAATAACCAGTGGTGGTCTGTGATAATGAGCTGGGAAAAAAAATGAAATATGAAATGGCTATGAACTGGACCAGGGATTTTTTTGACTGTTTGATGACTGATTTTCCAAGAGGGTTGATTGTTTTTCAAGCTGAATGAGATAAACATGCACAAATTAATTTTCTATTATCTAAGAATAATGTATCAAAATAAAGAGATTGTAGGACCAGAAAAGTTATCATCTTCTTCTACATTTTTCCATATCCTTATAATTCATTGTAAATATGCATTCATTCCTTCATTCGTATGTATGGATATGAATGAAGGAATGAATGCATATTTACAATGGATTGTAAGGATATTTATAAATGGATAAATTAATGTTTTTTATTTTTAGGACTGAATGCATGGATGCTTATGGAACGATTGTAAGGCATGTATGGTAGAACAGAAGAATGTAGGAGGGATGGCTTTTTTTTCTTTCTTGCACAATAGCCTATAGAAAATGGTAAATTGTAATTTGCACAGCTCTTTGAGTAGCCTAGATGTTCAGTGTACATTTGTCTTCTAACTGTTTTAACCCTGTGTTTGTTGTGTGTCTCTGTTGTAACTCTTGCAGCAATTTCTCTCTGTGTCCAAAACTAATTTCTCCTTAGGGAGACTAATAAAGATACTTTGACTTTTCGAACATGAACAATTTTATTTGAGTTGTGTGGTCAATATAGCTGTTACTCCGTCACCAAAGAAAATAGTAGTAAAATCATAGTTAATTTGCTTTTCTTTGGGTATTTCATTTTCCACGTATTTTGTAATCTCACTAATATTTGGCTGTTTGAATAATAACAGCTTTCCCCCTCTGACAGCTTGTTTGATAAAACGTCAATGAAACCATACAATCATAAACAGTCATTTGGCAAAGACTTATTTGGATATATACTTTATTGATTTAGCTACAGTGATAAGTGGTAACATTCTTTTATATAATATAATATATATTATCATAACATAAATCAGTATTCTTATACCCGTTTGGTACTTTTTCCTCACTCTAACATGACGGCTGCAGAGGTAGTGGAAATACTGACACAATCTGAGGAACGCTTTAATGGCCATGTGTGGTTGCCCTGATGAGAAAGCACACAGCAGTGTGTCTGCTACTGGAAGGATGTAACGGACTGAGTTCACTGCTGAGACAAACTCCAGAACTGAGGTCCAAACATGTGAACACAACTGTCCTCAAATGGGTTCATACACGGAAATATGATGCATCCTATAAACACAATACAAAGCAAACGTTGCAAAGAAAATAATGGATAATTATTCAGGGCGTTTTCACACTTGGTCTGTTTCAGCCCTCCAATAGAACTCCGACCTATTAGTCAGCATTTGTTTGTGCGTACGTGAACAGTCTAAAGAGACTCAGACCACTCTGGGACAAACCGTACTCAGGCTACCGAGGAGGCCGGAGTATGGTTTGGTTTCAGGTCTGTGTTGCGGTTTTCTTCACCTGTGCATAGTGAACGCAGCAGGCTTTAGGTTCGTTTTGCCTTTTGCTAGTCTCGCATTGCCAGACCTTCCTCCACAGTGCTGCCGAGGAGGGTCTGGCTAGTCCATACAGCATTCCCGGATGGGAGAAAAACGTGCTCTGGTTTATTGGCATTTCTTTAAACCAATCCCAATCGTCTTGGGCGTTGCTAGGCGACGGATGGAACCACCGTGCCTCTGCAAAATAGCCTCGGGAAGGAACTTGTTTTGGTAGTCGTGAAACAGAAAACTGATTGGACAGATAGTCCAGCTAGCTGTCTGGATTTACTCAGCAGAGATCGGAGGAGCAGTTAACCATAGTCCTCACAAATCAACTGGAGTTTAGAACGGCAACACAAAGAAAGAGGAAGGTGACAAACATCCAGCCAAAAAGAGTGACATCTGGCGGAATTTCCGGAGGCACCGGCGCAATCCCGGAAGTGGAACATCGTGGATATAAACTAGCCTTCTGCCAATGTGTTTTAGCTCTGAGGTCCCATCAGAGCTGACGTGGGACCAGAAAGACAGCTGAGTGCTCATTCAAGTAAACTGATAATGTGAACGCAAGGACTGAGTTTGGTTCGTTTCAACAGGACTATATGTGACACAAGTCACAAGTTGTGTTAATATGGTGTAAAGACTCATATACACAGAGTGAATTTTGGGTGAGTAGCTACATAATGTGATTATTTAGATAAAATGAAAGACAGTAAACATGCAATCAGCAGGAAGAAAGGACAGAATTGACCCTGAATGTCATAGTTTAGGCAACACAATTCCATTTTTTCCCGTGTTCAGAAAAAGTTGTTTCTAATGGCCAGAATAGCACAATAAGGCACAGATATGTTATCAATAGTCCTTCAGCCTCCCAGTAGCAAACCACCTTGTATACATCAACACCAACAAATTGTAACCACATAAATCCGGAAAGAAAGAAAGAAAGAAAGAAAGAAATATATATACAGTACAGGCCAAAAGTTTGGACACACCTTCTCATTCAATGTGTTTCCTTTATTTTCATGACTATTTACATTGTAAATTCTCACTGAAGGCATCCTATGAATGACACAAATGGAATTATGTACTTAACAATATATATATATATATATATATATATATATATATATATATATATATATATATATATATAACTATATAATATATTGAAATAACTGAAAACATGTCTTATATTTTAGATTCCTCAAAGTAGCCACCCTTTGCTTTTTTTGATAACTCTGCAAACCCTTGGTGTTCTCTCAATGAGCTTCATGAGGTAGTCACCTGAAATGGTTTTCACTTCACAGGTGTGCTTTGTCAGGGTTAGTTAGTGGAAGTTTTTCCCTATTAATAAAAAAGCAAAGGGTGGCTACTTGGAAGAATCTAAAATATAAAACATGTTTCGCCAGTTAATTCACACTTTTTGTTAAGTACATAATTCCATATGTGTTCATTCATAGTTTTGATGCCTTCAGTGAGAATCTACAATGTAAATAGTCATGAAAATAAAAAGGAAACGCATTGAATGAGAAAGTGTGTCCAAACTTTTGGCCTGTATATATATATATATATATATATATATATATATATATATATATATATATATATATATATATATATATATGTATATATATATATATATATATACAGCATTCAAGAAGATGCAAGATTGAGTTCTGCAGATTGGAATTTTGTTAAATTATGAAACACTTAATTGAGGCAGAAAAGATCCCATTGGCTCAGGGGGCAGGGATTAGCTTCTTTAAACAAATCGGTTTTCCAAATGGAGTTTACTCCAAAGTAAAAACATTAATTTTCATCAGAGTAAATTCAGGTCCAGAACACATAATGCTGAGTCAAGACGCATAATTAAAATGAATTTCGCTATACTAACTCCAGTGAGTTTCGCTTCTCGTCTACAAACTCCTTCATGTGATGATAACGTTTCTGCCTCAATGACTGGAGCCATATGAATGTTTGAAACTCCAACCTGCTGTCATTTCTATCAGATAAACACTGTGACAACGGCATATAATCCAACCGGACACTAAGTGACATCTCTTCCAGTCTCTTAGAAATGCTAAAGTCTTTACATTCTGCATATTGCTATCACACATCAGGAGGGAAAGAAAAAGCAAAAAAATAAAAAATTAATGTTTTTTTTTAGCCAGAGCATTTCCTAAAGTGAACACTTAAACATTTCCTTTATTAAACACTTATTTGCGCGTACAGAAATAATCCTAGAGGGCTAAAAAAGTATTTCATATTCATTTAAATTTACCCTATTTGCTAAATTAGGTTTTAAGCAAACCTCCAAATGAACCGGTTTCTAAATATACCATACAAAAAAGAGAATTGATAAGGCTATCGGTGCATGTCAAATTCAAATCAATTATCTCCATTTGGTTGAAATCATTATAACTTATTTCCTTTTGTTCGAAGACTAAACAATACGAACCAAAACACAGAAACGTATTGCTTAAATTTGAATAAATAATGTCAAGAACGTCAAGGAGAATACCATAAAATATCAGGCATGTGTATTTACTATATAGTCACTATATATCGTGACCAGCATTGTTAGGGACCTTGAAACCAGCAGTTCCCAACATTTTTTGCTGAGGTCATCTTAAAATGAGACATTGCTTGTGAGCCCTTCTCACAGACTTAATATAGTACCAAAGGATACAACTATCCAGTACTTCACAAGAAAACAGCAATCATAGAAGCGTCAGAAAACACAATTTTGTGTCGCAGACCAGATTTTTTTTCCCATACAGATGTAGTTTTTGCTGCATGATTCCTGGACTACTGCTATTATTTCTGCTCCATCTACAAGAAGAATAACACCCTCTTTTGAGTCTGTTCTTAATGATTATAGTGAAAAAAACTAAGTATAATTCATAAATTCTACATGGATGGAAATAAGCAAACACAATGTTGAAATTCAATGGCATTCCCCTTAGTTCCATCAAACCATTACAAGTTTGTGTTTTGTTCTACTTGTATATGTTAACATGTTAATACCAAGAAAGTATATTCATACTGACAATACCCTCCCCCCCCCTCCCACACACAAAAGTACTGATGCACTCCCATTACCTACGAAACTGAATCCCATTATGGACAATACAAAAATAAATTCATGAAAGTAAGAGTTGTCCTGTTGAATGGGAAGTGGTTTTAAAACCAGCAGGGGGCAGTGCTATTTGGTAGAAAGTGATAGTACAACAGTCTAATGTCCCTCATTGAGAATCGTCATGTACAATGAGCATCAGTACCCATAGTGACGTCTGAGTTCAGTGAATGAAAGTACAGACATGGCAATATGACAACACTAATATTTACATGAAATGCTAGTGAACTAAGTGCATTAATGAATGAATGCATGAATCAGAGTAGCTAAACTAACAGACAAACTCTTAGGAGAGTTGAACTCAACACACAATGACAAACTTGGGTTGGTCCACATGTTGCTGGAGCTGCAGTGAAAACCAAGACTAGCTCATCTCAAAACGGAAATAGAAGTGAGACCCAAGTCCAGGACAAAAGTGTGCAAATCCTTGAAAAATCATCTTATTTACAATAAATGGAATAGCAGATATTCGCTCAACAATGTTCCCCCGATACCCTCAGAATTCATCCAGCCAAACACAACAGCAGCTGATTCCTCCCATTTCACCACGAAGCGGAGAGGATTTCAACGTAACGTAGCGTTTGGTTGTAATGACTCGCAGGTGGAGACGGTACATTGTTGAGAGCCACTGCTACACAGCTGGACATCCATTTTCATGATTCTTAATACACAAGGGGCAATTGTTTTCTTTTTGTTCATGATTGCTTTGAAAAATTTGTTATTAAAATGGCTTTGGTAGGACATCTGAGATAGGACACTATTTGCTCAGCGTTTGAGACCAAAGCTGCAGATTTGGATGAAAACTGATCACCAGCAACAGCGGGATGACATTTACAAAAACACATGGAATGGATAGAATACTTAACAACTTTGACATTCACAGCAACACTTAAATTGTAACGTGATATGTTCATCCAGTACATTTTGTTTGCACACAATACAAGTGAAAATACTATACTTCAGTAGCATTCAGTAATTAGTAGCATCAGTAGAGTTCCTTCTAATGTTTTAACATACTGGTGTGGATGTTAGTGAATTAGTCACAGAATAACATTACATAAAGTCATGACATTTATACAGACATGTTAGGAGACAAATGGACCAGACTACACTGATTTCTTGTGAGTTTAAAAGTTAAACACAGCCACAAAAAGTGGGTCACATTTAACACAAAAGTTTATCAGCTCAGTATAATACTACCAAGTATTCCCCGTACAACTCCTCTGCATTCTTTACATTACATTTAAGGCAATGTATCATAGAATGGACTGTTGAGCTGACCACAAGAAATACATTTCCCTGTATACATGTATCTGCATTAAAAGTTAAAATATGAGAAATGATATTGCACATGGGCTCTATGTGTGGAAAAACCACTATTATGCCGATGGTTTTTGGTCATTAATACCTTGTTAAGGCCCACAGAGGAAATTACATTCAACCATAATTAAACTCATTTAATTGCAGCCGTTTAATAAATGTTTGGATTGCCATTTCTCTTTCAGTGTAGGACACTGTGTATGAGTGCAATATGGAACACTAGACTACTTACAGGAAGCATTTTACGACTAGATCGAAAGTATTAAAAGTGGGACATTTGTGCAGGTTTTACTACACAATGTTACAGTGCTCAGGTGGGCAGCATAATACATGGGCACCAGCGTCACCAGCTGTGAACACATCTGTTCTTTATTAATGGAAGTGAGAATTTTATGGCACCCGATTGCCATTTTAAAACAGTGCAATTAGAATTTTGACTTCTTGCTTGACGCATATCACCAGCTGGATCAACCATTTCTGGTGCACTGGGATTGCTAACGCTGCATTCACACTGCGAGCAACACAATCAACAAGTCATCAGGAGTTTTTCCTTCCTACAGAGCTGACCAACCAAGGAAAATCAGCCAAACTTTTTAGGCTCAACGCCTGCCACCACCAAGGCAGATTTCAGCTCGTATTTTGGTGTGATTTTAGGGACATCAGCCTAAAATAGGAACATTTGATTCCAGCCTTTCAAAGCAGTTCTCCACAACTTTGATGTAAAAAACTACTAGAAGAGGCATCTTAAAAAGGTTGATGCTTGGAGAATGGGTGCATTTATCATTATAGCCAATGATAATATCCAAAATTGTTTCACCTAGTTAGTTTTGTATGCAAACTAATTATTTGATTGTATCTACATTCAGAGCCTCTAACTGTCAACAATTTGTAAAAAATAAGAATTAACCATGTTGCTTGCGGTGTTAACGCACAGTTAGGGATCATTGTTCAAAACTTCACCAAGAACAGACACCTGTCACTCACAGATACTCTGTCTAACCACCGAGAAATCTGTTTACTGCTTCCTTGTTAATTTAGCATTTCCTCGTTTACCAAGACTTCAGTGTGTTGTGAAGAAGACAGATTTCATTTTGAACATGAATTCAGTTTGCTGGTGCTGTTGAACAGTGGTGACACGCTAATCCTGCATTCACGTCATATCGGAAGACAGTAGGAAGAATGGAATGATGCTTGCTGCTTCAGGTTGGAATATTTGATACTATATTTTGGGACGAATGGAAATAACTTAAATCAACTATTAACAAACTGTAGCAGCAGTAACAAACTTCTTAAGCAGAGTTGATTGTCTGACTCTGAATTTAACTACATTTTTAATTATCTGCCAGCATGTGTGGATTTGCAGCTAATGTTAGCTCTCAGTTGACACAATTTTGGAGTTCCTACAGAAACTATAATCTTACATAGTAAGTGAGTGTAACTAGGTGCAGTGAATGTACTTTTGTAGTCTTGTATTTACAGTAAATCCGATATGAGGTGAACGTGGAAAAAAAAGAAAACACGGTTAGTACTACATGGTTTTCCATTTAATTTTCTGAATTTTAGCCCCCCTCACATGCATACGATTATCTTACACTTTTCTCTGTGGTTAATATTTCTGTTACGCTCTTTGGCAAACAGATATTACTCCTCACAGCCTCCTACAACACAGTAGTTGCTTTGGCAGTTAGTTTGAGTGCAGAGGACCCCGAATAGAGCCTGGTGGAACACCGAGAGGCACCTCTTGGCTTGGAGCTCAGTTTGATCGTAGTGGAAGGTGTAGCTAGGTAGTCGCGGAAGTCAGGGTGAGCTGTTAGCAGAGCAGAAGGATCTAGATGTTGGTTTCCCGCTGCATAGGTTCGTCACCTTTCTCGCTTTTGTCGACCAGGTCCTCCGACGCCTGGGTTTCCCCATCAGCCTCCTTCTGATCCAGAGCTTGGTCTGGATCTTCCGTTTCAGTCCGTTTGTACAGCTCTGCACGCTTGCGCTCGCGCTCCAATAGTCTGTAGTTAATGAAGTTTCCAATGAAGAGCCAAATACTGGCCAAAATCACGACACCTCCACAGCAAAAATACATGGACTTGTAGTTTTTTGTGACATCAACCAATTTCCCTGCAAGACAGCACAAGGTTTATAAATGTTTAAGTGTCTGCACAGTTATAAAATCTTATTGCCAAGTAGAATTTCCTGTAATTTACTGAAAACATGTCTAAATGTGAACTATTATTAATTCTACCCAATTTAGTAAAGGCCTGGTCATATGCACATTTAAAAATGTTGTTTCAATGGAACTGCTAGAATCACAATTCACTTGCAGCAAAGTAAATCCAAGTCTTTTGTGTCAACTTTAATACAATCTTGACAATGCTGGCCTTCGAGGGAGCAGAGAGCTGTAGAGCCCAAAACAGTGAAGCTATCACAGTGTTTCCTCTATGTTGATAGCATAGTGGCGGTGTGCTACGGTAAAATTTCCAGCGCCACGGTATCAGAAATAGGGCAGACGCACAACAGGGTTTCCGCTATGTACACCACGCACCACCGTTCCTTCGGCTGTTTATGAAAAGTGATAAAGTCATAGAGCCGTCTGCTCTACTGAACTCAAGTGAACTGTCATTTGCTCTCTCTCCCCCTAGGGTGAGCAGAGCAACTGGAACAGGGACAGGACATCATCACTCGCAAAGTCATGGCAACTAAATAAACAACAGGGCGAGTATTACTTCACTCAATAAGTGATAAACAGCGACGAAAGCCGTGACATGAAATCCGCACTCACGCAGGTCCCGTGAAATTTGACAGCTATAGTTTATTGGAAAATAGTATTGGGCACACTGACTTTAATGAATTTACTGTTTATCAGACCCCAGAATCAGATGAGACAAGAAGCTAATGTTAGATAACGCTGCTGTGACGGTCCCTCTGCCTCTGACTCCCGTTGCAGGAGAACGCTGTATTCCTCCGACACGCTGTATTAACGTTACGGTTTTAAAACCGTTTTCCAGGTTAGTGGGGGTGCATACCGCTCAAAACCAACAAGAAAAATGTAGCTAGTAATGTTCACTCACCGTTTAGTTTTGTTGTTAAACTGTGTGTAAAATGAGCGGTGACGTTAAATCACCCTACGGTACCGTCTATTTGCTGGATGGTTTCATGGTAACGGTCGGCAGCTAACATTAGCAGATAAGCCTGTACACTGACGTCCAATTCATCCCCCCCCCCTCCACCGCTGAAAAAAATTCTAGAGGAAACACTGTATCATATCCACTTATATTTAATCCCCTCTGTCAGAGTATAAACTCTTCCATGGCATGGTTTGAGGCAAAAGATAGTGGTACTTAGCTGTGTGAACATATTGTCCCATTAGCAACCAAGCAAGCTCAAAGAGCTTTTGTGACGGATGAGCACTAGCATATTCCCGGCTGGCTACCATGTTAGCAGTAAGCTCACCAGTTTAAGTAGTTTACCAAGTAGTTACTGCGAATAGTCACTACCAAGCTTCTAAAACCACTGCACCTTTCTGGTATGACCGGGCCTTAATAATGTTGTGAACTGACTCTAAAATCCAGAAGAGCTAAGAACACTTTAAAGTACAGGCAGTAAAAACCGTACCATACCTGCTAGAGGTGGACCAACGAGGACTGGGATGCACTCCACAATAGTGGTGAGTCCCACAGCACTGGAGAACCTCTGAGGCCCAACCAGGTCCATCAGTGTTTCAAACAGCACTGAGCTGACCATGCCAAAGGCAAAGCCGAAGAAAACTGCATACACCACCAGACCGGTGTAGCTTTCCACCAGTGGACAGAGGATGTGGCACACCCCATTGTACAGCACAGCAAAGCTGAAGAAGTACTGGATCTTGGGCCGGATCCAGCGCGAGTTGGCCAGTAGCCCCATGGAGGGCCTGGCAAACATGTCAACAAAAGCCAGAATTGAGAGCAGGAAGGCAGCAGAGTACTCATCCACGCCCATGTCCTTAGCGTAGGCCGTAAGGAAGACAATAGGTGCGAAGAAGCCCACGAACATGAGGACATTGCCCGACAGGTAAATGAGGAAGCCACGGTGCTTAAATAGTGATAGGTCCAGGTACTTGTTGAATGTTTGCCAGCAAGTGCGCTTCTCTTTTGTTGTGGTGGCAATGGCGGCTAACTCTTCGTCCTTCTTGAGCTTGCTGGGTGGCGGTCCCAGAGGCCTCATGAGGGAACCAGCCACACAGCAGTTCAGTAGCAGGCCGCCCAGGATGAGGAAGCTGCCTCTCCAGCCGAATTGGTTGAAGAGGTACTGGTTGAGAGGAGCCAGGGTGCTAAGGAACACTGGACTGCCTGCCATCGCCAGCCCGTTAGCAATGGGACGCTTATTACAGAAGTATTTGCCTATCATAGTCAGTGCTGGCTGCAGGTTGAAGGCTAGTCCAAGTCCTATGAGGAAAGATGACAGAGGTACATTATACTTGTAACAATCATACGGCAACTGTTAATGTACCAATGCTAAAGAACAATTTGAAAATGATCTAATTTACTTTGTACTCGCCTAAATAAAAAAAAAATTAAAAAAAATAACTCTTTGTTAGAAGTAACTGAGTACCTCTGAGCTACTTGTTTTAAGAACAAGCTAGCAACATTGGTGATGCTTTAAACTTTAGAGTGTCAAGTTGTTTTTCTGGTTATAGCCATGCTAGTGCCATGGCTCTAGGGATTGTCCAATAGATTACAACATTAATGCTAACGTTTTCAATTAATAGTTAGGGTCCCAGAGAGTAAAATTTTGGTCTATGACGGAAAATGTCCAGTTAATGTGACTGCATGTTAGCCTCGTCATTGTGAGCATACTGCCATATTAGTGTTAGCATTTACCTCAAAGCACCACTATGCCCAAGTATAGCCTCACAGAGTCTCTTATCAAGCTGTAGACTGTCTTGTTAAACTAGAAAGCCAATCTCACGTATACAAAGTTGGCTGGATAATAATTAGAACTTGTAATGCTAAGAGTTGTTACAACAATAAATATGAGTAAATCTGAGAGTATTGTTTCAATAGATTTTCCAATAATGTAGTAGGTGTCACCTAGAGGCTTTTTGCACAGATTCCTCCTTTCAAATGAAAAGCTATAAAAGCTACTTTAAGCAACATTTTTATATTATTTTTGAATTAATTGACTTCCTGTAAGGTGAAATCACTGAGAGCTGCCATATTTAAGAGCCTTGATGCAGAACAAGACACACTCTCTACATGTGGGTATTATTGATTAGATTGACTCATGCAATTTCATTTGGATTGAAATGGGCTATTGAGTGATAGTTGTGCTGACTCCACAGTATACTGTATATCTAAAATAGGCCTAAAAGATTTGATGAAGCCCAATAATGGAACATTTCATCTTTCACAAGAAAACTAAATAAATTTGGTGGAGTTAGCCTGCTATTTGTAGTCCCCTGCTATGTGTACGTTGTAAATAACATATATAATATTATAACACAGCATAATAAAATGAAGGCAAGAACCAAAATAGATTGAATAAACAAAGCAAACGTTCTTCCTGCTAAAACGGTTTTGTTTTGAACCTGCTACTTAGAAGTAGAGGCTCATCAAATTAACTGAAAATGGACTTAAGTGGACTTAGATGGACTTACCACCAATAACTCCTATGCAGATGTAAAGCTGCACTACGCTGTTACAGAAGGAAGCCATGATCATGCCAGTGGAACAGAGGCAGCCCCCCATCATGACGATGGGCCTGCAGCCATAGGTGTTGACCAGTATACTGCTGATGGGACCTGGAACAAAGGGAAAACATGAAATCAACCCACACGTGTCAGTTGTTGACAGTACTCAGGATCACTGAAAGGGAGTGCATAATGATTTAATCTGGTTAGTGCTCCACGCTAGCGGGAGCCCAGCTTCTATTAATAGCAGCGACTAAGCCGTTTCCATTTTTAAAACACGGCACTCCCATCGTCTCGTGCCAAATTAATTTAAGAGAAGTAGCTGACAGTGTGAAGCATGAGAAAATAATTTCATATATGAGTGCCATTTTCTATTCTTCAACGTTTTTAAACATATAATGTTGGAAAAAAAAAAAACTTCAGGTGCATGAAGTCATCTTATTTTTTCAGCCTGTGTCTTGAGCTGCACATGTGTAAAGAAGCAATCTGCATCACAATACATTTCACTCACAAGTTGAGTATGTAATGTTTATATTCAGGCAACTGCAAAGCTGCTCCAGAGATCTTTGTCACAGAGACCTGACAGAAAATGTCTTAAATGAGGTTAATTAGATTCTGACCAATCCCCAGTTAAACTATCTTATCTAAATGACTTAATTAGAAGTAAAAACAAAGATCAACCGTAATATTATTACACAAACTGCCTATAGTAAACATCCATTAGGTCTGGTATTGCCACTTCCTGGTTCAGTTTGCACAGACTGTACTTACATAGTTGTGCACACACACACAATTGTTGATCTCTATGCTATGAATGGTAATGTGTTCATTTATTTTTTAATTGCAGAAAATTTGGTTTTGATAATCTGGTGAGGGGTTGTTTACAACCCATTTGATCATCACATTTCTGAATCAGAGTTTAAGTTTTTTGGTCACTTGGGAGCACAATGACACTTTCACCTTGTGAAGTTAATGATGATGGCGAACATGTTTGCAAACAGTTACCAATCATTGCCACTCATTCTAAGTCGTGTTTGTGTCCACCTGATGAATTCCAATATTCACTCTCCTTTCAGCTCTGTTTTGGTCTCCACCAACTCCTGAGGTAAATATCTGGTTCTTTATTAGCTAAATGCAACAGTCAGTACTACGTTAAGCTAAAGGAACTGCGGAGGGGATAATTCTCTGTGGGTATATCACTGCAAGAGATATCTTTGACAGTCATTTAATACATTGTTAAAATAAAATTATTCATTAGTGCAGCTTTAACATGTTATCATGACAGGTAGGCATGATACAAATCAAATTCTGCCCACATTAAAAACCAGCCACAGGATGCATGATGGACAGAAAGAGCATTCCCATTCGAATGACACAGATGAGGCAAGTTTCCTCTACTCTAATGACTCCGCATCTGTATTCTCAGTTACCACTGTAATGTTGTTCAGTCTACTAAGGAGGTAAATCATAGCTATAACTTCAAAAGCGCCAACACCTTACTGGGGTGAGAAAGGTTGTTTTTAATTCCTGGGATGCTCAATATGTTTGTACATTTTTGAATTAGGACGCTGTTCACTGAATTTGTGAGAGAAGAGGTAGACTCTAAATTTGACATATTTGTGCTGTTGTTACATTGTGTTCTATTGTTTACATTTTTCCACTTCAGGTATACTCTTGGTACATTACATCCTATGAATAATGCGGCTGCTCAGATCACTTTTTAGAAATCTGCATCTTATTATTGACACCGTCTTCTATTCTTTTACTGAATTTTAAGCACAGGAGGTGTAAATTGAATAGGGAGAGAGAACAGTAATGAAAGATGTATTTTCCTTTGAAATAATACTCTCATTACCAGCCAGAAGATGTATCATATTCCTGCCAGGCCCAGTGCAATTTAAAAAGCCACAACGGGCGAGGAGTCATCGGACTTAATTTGCTCTGCATGAGTCTTTTTTTCGACCTTGAAGAAAGTTCCCCTCATTTGCATCCACAGCAGTGATCAGTATTCTCCGGGGCTTGGCGGGACCCGAATCGGCTGAGATGAGGAAGCCCCTGAGCCTGCACATTACCTCCCTTGAAAAAGGCTTATTGTCTCCTGGCCAGACGCTGCGTGGACTTCATTACACGGTGGACAAAACCCCAAACTAAATATAACCACCTAGATCCCAAAAGGGAATGACACATATAGAAACGTGTCCAACCGTTTTTTTCTACCACCCTTTAATGTGAGCTGCAGCGAAGAGGCTGGTACAGCTCATGATGATGCGATGATGCTGGCTATCCATCACACTTCAAATAGGATAAGGTTGCCAGAAATGGAAGCACGCAGCTTCTAAAGGCTGTTCTGTTGCAAATGGGACACAGACATGGTCTTCTGAAGTGACCGTGTCTGGCTGCTGACCCATTACACAGATATTTACAGGGACATAGTGGAGGGTAAACCAGCTTAAACCCATTTATTTCTGTAATAAAAGTTTATCCACATTTTCAGGTTGACATGAGGTTTTAAGCCACCTACACATGATCCGCGGTAGAAGCACGAGGTAGGGCGCAGAGCAGAGAGGCAAAGCGCAGCGCAGGAACGTTCTGGAATTGGTTGTGCCTTGAAAAGGTCAGCAGCAACGAGGTCATAGTTGAAATAATTTGAACTTTGAGCTGGGCGGTACCACTCTCCTCATAGGAAAACAAAAGAATGGCCAGCGCAGAACGGTTTTACCGCGGATCATGTGTAGGCGGCTTTAGAGGTCAAGTTTAGAGCTGTGTAACAGTAAGCAGCATCACGCTGCATGATGTTAATATGGTGGCCTAAAGGTTAGAGAAGCGGGCCAGTGACAGGGAGGTTGCCAGTTTGATATCCCAGACTGGTAAGATAAATCTATTGTAGATGGGGAAATGTTACCACTACTGAGGGCTGCTTGAGCAAGGCGCTTTCCAGTGGAGCTGCTCAGTGGCAGCAGCTCAGACTGTGGTTGTACTGGGTACTGACAATTGCCGAACAGCCAAAAATTATGCTAAAGAGAGCAGCGAGAGTGAATCAAAACCATATGAAAACTATGGTTTTGATTCACTCGCTATCTTCTTTGCATAACTTTTGTTCCGCAAATTATATATAAATAATTTTTATATATTTTATTTTGCGTAGTATGTGTAACCGCGACGGTTCGTCGTTACACTGTTAATATGCACTAACCTCTTACCTCCGTAGTGCCCACTTTATACACCTATGTTAAAACACTTACTGGAAATGACGAGCGGGATGGGCGTGACAAACGCAACCCATGGCAGCTGATTGGACGATTGAGTCACATGGGTCTGGCTGGTCCCAAATTTCAAAACAGACTGTCATGGCGGCTCGTTCAGAATACGATCTCATATTGTACTAAAATACTTCACCGGCGATGTACGGCAAAACATTTCAAGCGAGAAATGGGCCATGCAGTTGCTGAATCTGTCTTCATTTCAGATCGACAAAGGTCAGTTCCATGCCATTCCCTGTCTCTCCCTTTCACTCGTGCCATCTATCTCTGCCATCGTTTCCTCTTCCATGCCATCTCCTTTCCATTTTCTCCTATTCCTTTACACTTTCCTTCATGTCCTTCCTGTCCTTTCCCTTCTTCCATTTCCATTCATGTCTTTCCTTCCTCTCTCTCTCCCCTCTCTCCCCATACCCTCTCCTGTCTACCTCCACCTCTCCTTATGTCCTCTATATTTGTATGTGTCTATTTCCTGTCTATATACCCTACTTCTATATATATATATATATATATATACCTCTATCACTCTACTATACTCTCTCTATCTCTTTTCTCTCCTTTTATATATATACCTCTCCTCTCTCTCTATATACATACATATATATACATACTCTCTTTACTCCTACATATACATATACCTTTCCTCCTCTCTATATACTCATCTATATACCATGTATATATATATACTCATATATGTGCTCTATGCTCCTCTATATCCATATCTCATATACCTGTGCTCTATACCTCCTCTTATATATGCCATATACTCATGCATGTCTATATGTCTGTATATTTTTCTATATATATGCTCTGTATGTCTCTGTCTACATGCATGTCTGTGCATATATTCTCTCACATGTCTCCTCCTGTCTCTGTCTGTCTCTCACATATCTCTCCTCTGTCTGTCTATGTCTGTGTCCTGTGTGTGTGTGTGTTCTGTCTCTCTCTGTGTTTCGTGTGTGTTCTTGTGTCTGTCTGTGTATGTTGTGTATGTGTGTGTGTGTGTGTGTGTGTGTGTGTGTGTGTGTCTGTGTCTGTTCCTGCTGTCTGTGTGTGTGTCTGTGTGTGTTCTGTCTCTGTCTCTCTGTCTGTCTCTGTCTCTGTCTGTGTGTCTGTGTCTGTCTGTCTTGTGTCTGTCTGTCTTGTCTCTGTGTCTGTCTGTCTGTGTCTGTGTCTGTTGTCTCTGTCTCTGTATCATGGGATTCTTGTCTTGGTGATTGATTTATGGTTGGATGAGTTTCAGGATCAAACTAAGGATGTCAAACTGTAATTTTTGTGGAAGGATCAATCAACAGGTTGGGACCTAATCATGAGTTGGACCGAAGTTGTTGGATATTTCAAACCTTTTAAATAAATAAAAACTGAAATATTGGTGCTGGAGTGTTCATGTCCTAGGAGTTAATACTGTGGCATCCACCTTTTGCTGCAGATTACAGCTGTAAGTCGGCAGGGTATGTCTCCATCAGTTTTGCACATCGAGACTGACATTTTTGCCCATTTCTCCTTGCAAAACAGCTCGGGCTCAGTGAGGTTGGATGGAGAGCGTTTGTGAACAGCAGTTTTCAGTTCTTTCCACAGATTCTCGATTGGATTCAGGTCTGGACTTTGACTTGGCCAGTCTAACACCTGGATATGTTTATTTGTGAACCATTCCATTGTAGATTTTGCTTTATGTTTTGGATCATTGTCTTGTTGGAAGACAAATCTCCGTCCCGGTCTCAGGTCTTTTGCAGACTCCATCAGGTTTTCTTCCAGAATGGTCCTGTATTTGGCTCCATCCATCTTCCCATCAATTTTAACCATCTTCCCTGTCCCTGCTGAAGAAAAGCAGGCCCAAACCATGATGCTGCCACCACCATGTTTGACAGTGGGGATGGTGTGTTCAGGGTGATGAGCTGCGTTGCTTTTACGCCAAACATAACGTTTTGCATTGTTGCCAAAAGTTCGATTTTGTTTTCATCTGACCACAGCACCTTCTTCCACATGTTTGGTGTGTCTCCCAGGTGGCTTTTGGCAAACTTTAAACGACACTTTTTATGGATATCTTTAGGAAATGGCTTTCTTCTTGCCACTCTTCCATAAAGGCCAGATTTGTGCAGTATACGACTGATTGTTGTCCTATGGACAGAGTCTCCCACCTCAGCTGTAGATCTCTGCAGTTCATCCAGAGTGATCATGGGCCTCTTGGCTGCATCTCTGATCAGTCTTCTCATTGTATGAGCTGAAAGTTTAGAGGGATGGCCGGGTCTTCGTAGATTTGCAGTGGTCTGATACTCCTTCCATTTCAATATTATCGCTTGCACAGTGCTCCTTGGGATGTTTAAAGCTTGGGAAATCTTTTTGTTTCCAAATCCGGCTTTAAACTTCTCCACAACAGTATCTCGGACCTGCCTGGTGTGTTCCTTGTTCTTCATGATGCTCTCTGCGCTTTACACGGACCCTCTGAGACTATCACAGAGCAGGTGCATTTATACGAGAGACTTGATTACACACAGCTGGATTCTATTTATCATCATTAGTCATTTAGGTCAACATTGGATCATTCAGAGATCCTCACTGAACTTCTGGAGAAAGTTTGCTGCACTGAGAAGTAAAGGGGCTGAATAATTTTGCCGCCCCAATTTTTCAGTTTTTATTTCTTAAAAAAGTTTGAAATATCCAATAAATTTCGTTTCCACTTCATGATTGTGTCCCACTTGTTGTTGATTCTTCACAAAAAATTACAGTTTTATATCTTTATGTTTGAAGCCTGAAATGTAAGGGCAAGGCCGAAAAGTTCAAGGGGGCCGAAATACTTTCGCAAGGCACTGTATACACACACACCACCACACACACACACACACACACACACACACACACACACACACACACACACACACACACACACACACACACACACACACACACACACACACACACACACACACACACACACACACACACACACACACACACACACACACACATTACATGTAGTCATTTCATCATTTGTTAATATAAAAATATTGATTATAGCATAGCTTTAAATATTTTAACAACTATATTCTATTATATTAACTGACAACATTTGAATGACTTTCTTCTTAAGAAATAGTCCCTATACCACTGGACCCCCCGTAAAATGGCCAAACTGAAACTTAAGGACAGTAACACATGTTGGAGGTGTGAGAAGGAAGTGGGTTCTCTGGTACACATGTTGTATTCTTGTGAAAAAAATGCACATTTGTGGGATAGGGTTGTTACCCTCTTGCATGATCCATTTGGATTACAACTCACCAAGACCCCAGCTCTGTGTATTCTGAGTCTGCTGCCAGACAATAACATTCTGACCGGAAGACGACGACTATGGATACGTCTGGCTACTACAACAGGATGTAGAATAATTCTGAGGCACTGGAAATCATCTACTCTGTGCCGTTTTAGGGAATGGACTGAACAAATGACAAGAATGGCTACGTATGAGCGAGTCACTTACAGAGTAATGGGGAGAGAGGATATCTTTAATCAAGTCTGGGGCTCCTTCCTGATGGCAATAGAGGGTTTGTCTGTCTGAATATAAGGCATGATGTTGTTTTTTTTCCCCCTTTTCTTCTTTCTGTATTCGTAAAACGGGACAGTGGATGATATAGATGTCTTGTTAGTTGTGATGGTGACATAGGTTGTACTGTCTGTCAAAAATAATAATAATATTTTATAATAAATAAAAAAGAAATGGTCCCTATAAAAACTATTCACAGCATGCTCTATGGATCATCTAATCTACAGTAAAAGACTGCAGAGGCTAAGTGCTCAATCAGTTACATATGCAGTAAATCCAGGGAACTTCAAGGTCCTCTTGATGTGGAAAAAACTTTTCACCTTTAAGAAAACATTCTTCAGGGACCCTTAGGCAGAGCATAGAGGAAATTTATGTTAAAATCCTTTATTTATTCAAGCATAATGGCTTAATCACCCACTTGGTCTTGATCAAGGTAGAAATAAAAACAAATTAATGACACCTTGTACTCTCTATAAACAATATGGACATGTAAAATATATTCTTTTCTTATATGAAAATATAAAAGCAATTACTTCAATGCTTCCCTGAAACAAAAGTTTCCGTTGAATTTTACCTCATGACAAACCACGCAATAAGCACTTGTTTGCTCTTTATTTGTCACACTGGCATCTACCTGTGTTTATGGCTGACAGTGAATGTAACATGGGTGTGCACTGTTTCCACGCTGCCTCGCACAAGGTCAAGTCTCTCACTCTCTTTTCCTGGATTAGCGACACTGATCCAACACGGACACACAGCTAAAACACGTCATCGCAGAGCGACGCTCGCTGTGCTGACTGAGGGAATGAAGGATGGATGCTTCACAACTGTCTGATGTAATGCTACGAAAGATTGCACTGGAGAGATGAAACATGCCCAACCCTGTTTTTTTTCTCACACAGGACAGATAGTAACCTTAAATTAGTGCGGCCACGTACAGCTTTGAACCACACCCGCTTCCATTGAATTTACAAGCTTATACCTAGTTCAGAACAAAGGGCAGTTGCTTTCCACTCTTCACAATAGCAATTGTACATTGTAATAAATAAAGTAATACACTTACTATGGATCATCTCCTTATGCCTTTAAAAAAAAAAAAAAAAAAAAAAAATGATGTCAGCTTTTTGTAATATTTGCCAACTGATTTGCATTGTCGCTCAGGCAAATGAATCCTCAGAGGGTGAGGTTGTTATCCTGCCAACATTTCTTATCAGTGACATGCTCAGGTTTGCAGGTAACATTTCATTACCCAACAAAAATGCATTGACATAAGCAGCAACACTTTATAAAGTTATTACAGTAAAAGCTAAAGCAACAGTTCAGAGACTGTGGGGGGGGGGGGACACACTGTTACTGTAAGACTATATTGCATGGCTTCCTATAGTCCTGTAGAAGCTGGTGTGTCACACAAAAGCTAAAGCTACATAATTGAGCAATTGTGATGGCTCTTGAAACTCTGAATTCTGAATCTTGGACCAGAAACTGAACCAACTGTACAAGTGTGTAGAGCTATGACTAATGATTATGTTCATTACTGATAATTTCTCCATATTTTTGATTAACTAATAATTTACTCTACACTAAACAATCAACAAAGAAGACTCTACTGTAAATATCCCAAAGTAGGCAAACTAAAGATGTAATAAAACAGGCCATGCTAGCCGCTCTGTGACTACTTTAAGCACAGACGTGCTTTGAACTAAATGCTAACGTCAGTATGCTAATGTAATTGCAATGGCAATGATGACAAGCTGTTGTTTAGCAGGTTTATCATCTTAGTTTAGCTTGTTGGCATGCTAACAATTGTTAACTAGCACAAAGTACAGCTGAGCTTGATGGGAATGTGAGTAGTTGTGCAGGTATTTGCTCATTACTAAAATATTGGACAAATTGATCGCTCATTCTGGAAGTTGATTGCCTGATCGACTGACAGAAAGCAACTAATCAAGTTATTGTTGACTGGCAAAAACAGTATTGTGGCTTATGTAAATGTTTTAAAAGTTTGCAAACATTTTGTATTAAACTTGCTGTGTGTTGAGTGAAAACATTGCATCTCCATTTTTGATTATTTTCATGTCAATATTAAAATCAAAAGGATTACACACTCCTTTGTGGATTTCACATCTTTGGTTTATGAAATGGTCTGTAAAGCTTTGAGTTTGTAAAAGGTTGGCAGGTTGTAGACCCAAGGTTTGCACTTGACAGTAGTGAAAAGTAAAATGTCCTTTCTGCAATTTGGAGTGACTGGATTAATATTCCTGGGCTGCTGCTCATTATCTCTCACACACACACACAACACACAACACACAACACACACACAGCAAATTAGAGAGGTGCTAAACATTCAAACAGTGATTGCTTCATCAGCACCAACGGCAGGACAAGAGAGCAGATGTTTAATGAATAGCTGATGAGTGCAATCAATATGAATGAATCAGTAACACGAGCTGCTCGCTTAGTAACGGCACATATTGACGGCGTGACCATGATAACGACATACAGTCATTGTGAAACTAAAGCAGCAGTTGCCGATCGGTACAAAGCTGTGACCTGGCCGACACAAACTTCAAGTGTTGTTGTGACTTTTCAGAAGAGGTTATTATCTTCATTCGATTTTCTGCATGCGAAAGTCGCCAGACGACACTAGTTTCTGAACATAATCATGCTGAGAAATACAGAGAGAAGTTGGGTGGAGCAGATAGTCTTAATTAGCTTTGTATCAACTCATTTGGCAATGGCTTGAATGTAACGGATGTTCATTATATAGCATTTTCAGGGTTGTATTTTGTGTTTGTAATGTTAAAAATGTATTTTTTTTTTCTCTCATACTGCCCATGGCTGCTGCACCTGTATTCACCCTCTGTATGAGATGCTCTGTAGGAGTGCCTGTCTTTAAGCACCCGACAAAGCCGCACTTTCTGCTGTCAAACATCAAAGATAAAGGCTTCTGAACCAAACACTACCCAATCAGACATGTTTCAGCAGGAATGCGACCCGAAATTGGGGAGAATTTAACAAGTTGGCAGCCAAGATGACAACTTTTCCTGCCGTTAGCATGTAGCTACTATAGTTAGCATTGGACAATAATAGAATATAGCAGCAATTTCTACAGTCAATAATCACATATACTACATAACCGGGAATGTTTAGGAGTAATGTGACCCTGAATGGGGGAGAATTTAACAACACTGGCAGCCAAAATGACATTTTACTGCTGTTAGCATGTAGTTACATGCAACAACGTTAACATCACTGCAGTAGCGTAGTAAAAAAAAACAACACTCCAGTCCTGCATACCTGGAGAAGATGAGTTGCGTAACATTTAGCAGAGAGTAGAAATAACTGTTAAAACAGGACAGTTCAGAACAGTTGGAAATCTGAACGTTTTAGTTTCTCTAAAACATGTTTACCTCATCATTAAAGTTTTGGCTACGTTTAACATGAAAATCCGACATTATAATATTGCAGATGTGACAGAAAATATGAAAAAGCATACACACTAAAGCTTTAAATGACTTGTGTCACATAAGAAAAACCCTGTTCATGCAAGTGGTTCTGGCCCAATGTCGTTAAATGACCTCAAACATACCATACCCATTTAATGGCATTTCTTATTACTTATCGGTATGCTGATAACCTATCTTAAACAAGCTAATATTGGCCGGGGAGATTTATTAGTTTGATTTAATGAGATTTGAGAGTGACTTGTCAGCATGTCAGAAACTGCTTTAACCTTATTTACCAGCCCATTCTGCAGTAATTTGTTATTTTTGACAATGTCCACAATACAAAACATACTTAAAAGTATTTATTATTTTATAAAATATGAATCTTCATATTAAAATCTTGATATTCAGAAAGCATTTACTTAAATTTGTTTAGTGCTCTTGGTGGAAATGAGCTTTCCAGGCCTGCTGTTGACCGGGACAGATGGTGACAACAGCAGTCCATCGAGTGACAGGAGGATTACAGCGAGGGCAGATGGCAGCCGTGGCACTGCCAAGCAGAAGGCTGCGGGTCTGAATCCAAAGTGGGAAATACGGCAGGTGATCAGAGCAATATGGTGAAAATGACCTGCAGAAAACACATTCTGAGCCTTCAAAAGGTTCCTCATTCAAGGAACAATGCAAGACCATCTGTAGCATTGTATTTTGCAAAAAACATTTAAAATCCCTTTTGAATTTATACAAAGTACTGATATTTTCTATGCTGCATGCTTTTATAATAAATGCCAATTTCCCACTTTTTTCCTACAACCTTCTCTTATCCTGGTTCCACGGGCTCCTTTTGAATCATTTCCCTAAATCAATATGTAGATTATACATTTTTATACTATTATACACACATTTTTCATTGCATCCATACATCACCGAACCTAACTTTCACACCTCATTATCTTTATTTTTGCACTTTCATTTAGTAAATGGCAGTAAGCTAATATTAACTATGCAGTGCAGCTCCCTATTTTGTTGTGGCCGGTCATAACAACCTGTAACAGATACTCAAGTTAATTCTCATTTGTTGCTTTTGTTCGGCAAAACATGGTGGTATTTCTAGATGTCCGAAAGCTGAGCATGTAAAGCTGTGCCTGCATCCTGTGATGCTGTGGTTTCAAATCCAGGTCACGATCTGATGACACAACCTACTTCCATCTATATCCCGTCAAGTCCTACTTTATCTTGAGGCAGAAAAACAACAAAACACAAAGTATATGAGTCCACCAAGAGCTCCACAAGACCAAACACTGTTGAGTAAATGACTACGAGATGAATCCAATGTGTGTCCATCTTTTCTGTTTATACTTTCTGCTGTTTTGAATGGAGCGTCTGCTCAGGAAACCATGCACCACCTCCTTGCAACACAAATAATCCTAAACGACAAAATGTGTGACAAAACGAAATCTTAAAAGAGATTAAAAGCAGGTTAACAGATTGTGATTTTGAAGGATCAAAGTTAAAATAGAGGACCTGGATTCCTACTGCGATAAACAACACCAAAATAATAGAACTGAAATAAAGTCTCTTGGCATTGTCATCTTTGCAAATAAATCACTTCATATCCTTGGTGTTTTGACTGGTGTACTTTGTTATTTGAACAAAACTGAGATTAACAAAAATAAGAAATTAAAATGTATTATTTTTTTTTTTCAATAACACATTACATTAGTGTTCTTCAGGTCATTTGATTGCTGCATTATCTGTGTGGAAGGGAACTTATATTAATTAAATTCCAATAGACACACAGGTAGTTAACCAGTTTGGGACCAATGTTGCCCATCTGTTACTTGAGCACTCTGTACAGCTCCGTACATCACTCCGTGACTTCATACGTAGTACGCAACACCACGATCCTAATAACTGCTGAGGCTACAGGACTACCCGTTGCTAACAGCTATCTTAACCCCCTCCTTTGTACAGGACATCCCCCTTCTCTCTCAAATAAAGGCCAAAAATGCTTTAAAAAGTAACACTGAGTTGGACTCTGTGCTAACATTAGGGCTAACTAGGTTCCACAAGCCTAGCTGGCTCAATGGGTGCTGCTGAATGTTCGTAAGGGACAGCCAATTTCAATTGCTAGTTCTTGAAAGCTAAACGCTAAGTGAGCTTGTTGTTAAAAAGGGAAAAAAAACATCTTGTGTAAACTGTTAAAGTGATGGTTCGGAGTAATTCACCCTAGGGTCCTTTGCACCATGACCTCGAGCCAAACACCCCCCCAGAAGCTTTTTTCACCTGGGTCGAACATTGGGAGAGTTAGCTAGAGTAGCGTTATCAGCTGAATAGCTTAGCGCAGAGGCTAATGGACCCACGTTTGTATCTTGTAAGTTACCCCACTAATAATGCCCAAAATGATACCAAACGTCTACAAGTAGTACAAATAGGTTATGCTCTCATAAAACGATGGATTGGAAAGTTTGTAAGTACAAGTACACAACTTTATGAACACTTGCCTGCTCTCTTCAGCTCTCTGTTGCTGCTGCTGCTACCTGCAGTTAGACGAGTGCTTAGGGCCGTCTACAAATTACTACACCGAAAAGAGTTACAACAAAAATATTTATTAATTCAATGATTAAATAAGGTAATGTCTCCAAACTTACCTCAATTATTACTTGTCTCCTGCTAGTTATACTACAGCACTTACTTAAAAAAAAAAGTTAAAGTAATAAATATGTTTGTTGCATCTCTTTTCGGTGTTGTAATTTGTAGACGGCCCTAAGCACTCGTCTCACAGCAGCAACAACAACAACAGCAGAGAGCAGAAGCCAGCAGGCAAGTGTTATTTTTCATAAACTTCTGGTGTACTTACAAACTTTCCAATCCATCGTTTTATGAGAGCATAACCTATTTGTACTACTTGTAGACGTTCGGTATCATTTCGGGCATTATTAGTGGGGTAATTTACGAGATACAAACGTGGGTCCGTTAGCCCCTGCGCTAAGCTATTCAGCTGATAACACTACTCTAGCTAACTCTTCCAATGTAAGACCCAGGTGAAAAAAGCTTCTGGGGGGGGTGTTTGGCTCGAGGTCATGGTGCAAAGGACCCTAGGGTGAATTACTCCGAACCATCACTTTAAGAGTCTATACTACATGATGTTCTCTGGTCAGTAGCGTAGTAGTAAATTCATGGCTCAATTCAAACGGGGTTAAAATAATTATTTGTCTCCCCCCCCCCCCATTCACTATCGTACATATTTAAGGTGCCATGGTGGTCCAGAGAGGCGTCAACTATTGTGGTTATAAGAAATGTCAAGCAATTGGACACCGTTTCTACAAATACCTGCTGTATGATTATAGTGTATTTCATTACACAGAAAAATAAGGCCAATTAAAATGTCCGTGTGACTTTATAATTAGATAAAAGGTAAAACCACCCAATGACTCACCTGCAGCATACATGACCGCCAGCATGATGGAGGAGATCCACGCGATCTGACTGTAGGAGGCATCGAAGATGATCTGGATGTCTTTGAAGAAGACCGTGATGGCTTTGGGAAAAGCATACGAGAAGCCTATGGAGATGAAAGATGCCAACACCACAGCCCACCCCCAACCGCCGTCTGGTGGGGGCACGGCGGAGGGACTTGTGGCTGGGGGCGGCATCACTGGCCCACCTCAACACTGACTATTCACTGCAATGACAGAAAGGAAGGGAGAGAGGAAATTAAAACTTACCACCATTCTGTGTCCATTTTCGTTCTGTTTTGTCTATTGTCTTTGGTGGGTCTCTACACTACCGTACATATTTTTTTTCAAAAAATACGGTCCCATGGTTTAAAAGAAAACGTCACAGATCATTATTGACAATACACATATAAAGCAGATAACTACCTGCAGGCCATATTGAGAGTCTACAGACCGCTGTGGGATTATAAAGGAGGTGAAAAGCTTTTTCCTCTGTACTTGAATAACTGCCAGCAGTAATATGACACGGGACAGACAAGGACATACCACAAGTTCGTATCCTGGAGAAGACGTGAAAACACACACTCGCACGCACTCACAGTATCAATTATCCTTTTCAGAGGGCATGCACTCACTCTACCTGAGAGACCAGATCGGCCCTGTCCAGTATTCACCTGATAATGATAGAACCGTTTAAAATCAGGTGTTAATGTGTACAAAGCAAACACGCCCTAATTATATGTGGAAAACCAAGAGCAGCAATTGTCCAAAGACACACTTCACTTTTTTTAAATTTCTACAAGCTAAATGACGTGGAGACATTGACACACACAGTGTCACACACACACACAGTGTCACACACACACACACACACACACACACACAGTGTCACACACACACGTTATGTTTTAGCTCTTTCTAACCTCATTAGCTTCACCTTTCTAATCAGCCAGGAATAACTTACAGCTGTGAAATTAGCTTATGGTGCATACTGCGATGACGGCAGCCAGTTTGGTTTCACATAAATGAACAGCCAATGGAAGAATCAACAGGTTCCCTCATGTTTGCATTGCAGCAACACAAGTGAGCAATTATTTGAGATTAACAGAGCCGGACGCGTTCACGGCTGATAATTGCCACCAGGGATTGTAATAGCTACCTGTAGCAGAACAGAGACAAGTTAAAGGGGCGCTGCACTGATGTTACACATCAAGTTCAGTGTACTTGTCATGGTTATCCTACAATATTGTGTTATGTGTCTCTGGAGGAAGCTGGAAGTCTGAAAAAGAAAAAAAAGAAAAAAAAACCCTGATCGTGTGATCAAGGTTGCAGCCTGATGTCATTAGGACCTCTTCTTTTTTGAATCTTGACCCATACTAGGGTCTAAAAGTCAGGAAATCTGCCTGTGCTGCTTTAACTTTGACGTCCTCCAACTTTATGGAAGTATACTATACTAAATCAC